>NC_138299.1:104523563-104723563 GCF_965601325.2 Salmo salar | reverse complement strand
GGGTGCAATTTTTGGATGCAAGCCTTTGTCTGACACAATAATCACTGGCTTCCATAACGGACGGCAAATACCATTTCTCTCATTAAAGCTTTCTTTTCTCTTCGATTGAAAGTTCAGTTTGACAGTTTCTTAAATTACATGAACGCTTTTACCAAGAGGATTTAGACTCTGCTTAGATGGAATAACTGATACCTTTCACACACTGTACATTTCCTCAGCTTCATTCATTGTTATTCAATGTCAAGAAAGTGTGTGTGTGTGTGTGTGTGTGTGTTATTGACGTTTTTACTCTGACGGAATTCAATTTCCTTTTTGAACAGAAAATAATCGACTTCTGTACCTGTGAATGTTTTTCTATTTATTTCCTTGATTCAATGTTCCTTGCCTTTCTGCAAGTAAAAAATGCTCTATGTATCTCACGCAACACAGCGCTTATGCAATTCTATATTTCCTTTTTCTGTTGTTTTTTTATTGACTTTTTCTCTCCCTTATTGTCACTGAGTGTACCAAACATTAGGAACACCTTTTAAATATTGAGTTGCGCCCTTTTGCACTCAAACAGCCCAAATTTGTTGTGGCATGGACCATAGAAGGTGTCGAAAGTGTTCCACTGGAAAGGCTGGCCCCATGTTGACTCCAATGCTTCTTTGGGTGGTGGACAATTCTTGATACAAACAGGAAACTTTTGAGCATAGAAAACCCAGCCTTGTTGCAGTTCTTGACACAAACCGGTGCGCCTCGCACCTACTACCATACCCTGTTTAAAAGGCACTTCAATCTTTTGTCTCGCCCATTCACCCACCGAATGGCACGCATACACAATCCATGTCTCAAGGCTTTAAAAATCCTTCTTTAATAACCTGTCCCCTCCCCTACAGTGGATTTAACAGGTGACATCAGTAAAGGATCATGGCTTTCACCTGGATTCACCTGGTCATTCTAGGTGTCCTTAATGTTTTGCATACTCAGTGGAAATGGTTGTCAAAACATTTTTTTTGAGTTGAGCTGGAAAGTTTTTTTTCTGTAACTTTTCAGATAACGACGATGCTGATGGTTTCTAAGTGTTTCAGTGTTTACTTGGCCTTATGTATATACAGTACCTCACGATGACATTTCAGAAAAGTATGTATAGTTATTCAACCTGAAATCCATGTAAATAAATTATATATTGTTAAAACAACGACTGAATTGTTAACTTTGTGCTTTTAGTCAAGCAGAAGACACTGGGGATGCATCCCCAAATGGCACCCTATTCCCTTTATAGTGCACTACCCGGAGAACGTCTCTGGCTCGACAGCCTGCTGTCAGACAGCCTGCTGAGAGCTGGAGAAGCAGAACTGACAGGAGTCATCACGGACAAGGCTGCATTACAGTTAGTGAGTCACACAGCAGAGATCACTCCAAAATCAAACATTCTCACATTTGTATACCTATACAATTAGAGAACCTGGCTAGAGGAGACCATGGCCCTAAGGAGACCATGGCCCCAAGGGGGAGGGGAGACCATGGCCCCAAGGGGGAGGGGAGACCATGGCCCCAAGGGGGAGGGGAGACCATGGCCCTAAGGAGACCATGGCCCCAAGGGGGAGGGGAGACCATGGCCCCAAGGGGGAGGGGAGACCATGGCCCTAAGGAGACCATGGCCCCAAGGGGGAGGGGAGACCATGGCCCTAAGGGGGAGGGGAGACCATGGCCCTAAGGAGACCATGGCCCCAAGGGGGAGGGGAGACCATGGCCCCAAGGGGGAGGGGAGACCATGGCCCTAAGGAGACCATGGCCCCAAGGGGGAGGGGAGACCATGGCCCTAAGGGGGAGGGGAGACCATGGCCCTAAGGAGACCATGGCCCCAAGGGGGAGGGGAGACCATGGCCCCAAGGGGGAGGGGAGACCATGGCCCCAAGGGGGAGGGGAGACCATGGCCCCAAGGGGGAGGGGAGACCATGGCCCCAAGGGGGAGGGGAGACCATGGCCCCAAGGGGGAGGGGAGACCATGGCCCCAAGGGGGAGGGGAGACCATGGCCCCAAGGGGGAGGGAAGACCATGGCCCCAAGGGGGAGGGGAGACCATGGCCCCAAGGGGGAGGGGAGACCATGGCCCCAAGGGGGAGGGGAGACCATGGCCCCAAGGGGGAGGGGAGACCATGGCCCTAAGGGGGAGGGGAGACCATGGCCCCAAGGGGGAGGGGAGACCATGGCCCTAAGGAGGAGGGGAGACCATGGCCCCAAGGGGGAGGGGAGACCATGGCCCTAAGGGGGAGGGGAGACCATGGCCCTAAGGGGGAGGGAAGACCATGGCTAGGGAGTAGTACGGTGGCCCTAAGACCCATTTTGAAAGCTACTTTGCTCTTTAGGGCAACTGTAAATAGGTGCTGGGGGTCGATTTGTATTTGAGGGTTAGGTCATTTTTTAACATTAAACTAATACTGGATGCATGGAGACAAAGAGAATGAAAAGAGAGTTTAGAAGAATACAGACATTTTTTTATTGCATAACTGGTTCTAATACCAAATACAGCTCCTCTATCAAAGATATCAATTATTTCGCTAAAAACATCTCTAGCGTCTACACAAATGAATACAGCAGTTTTTCGTTAGAATTTAAGAATTATTGTAAAGCTCAGTGTGTAAAGCTTGAGAAGGCACTTGGTATAAGATACTTTAATACAAACAAATATACTGCTCAAAAAAATTAAGGGAACACTTAAACAACACATCCTAGATCTGAATGAAAGAAATAATCTTATTAAATACTTTTTTCTTTACATAGTTGAATGTGCTGACAACAAAATCACACAAAAATAATCAATGGAAATCCAATTTATCAACCCATGGAGGTCTGGATTTGGAGTCACACTCAAAATTAAAGTGGAAAACCACACTACAGGCTGATCCAACTTTGATGTAATGTCCTTAAAACAAGTCAAAATGTGGCTCAGTAGTGTGTGTGGCCTCCACGTGCCTGTATGACCTCCCTACAGCGCCCGGCATGCTCCTGATGAGGTGGCGGATGGTGTCCTGAGGGATCTCCTCCCAGACCTGGACTAAAGCATCCGCCAACTCCTGGACAGTCTGTGGTGCAACGTGGCGTTGGTGGATGGAGCGAGACATGATGTCCCAGATGTGCTCAATTGGATTCAGGTCTGGGGAACGGGCGGGCCAGTCCATAGCATCAATGCCTTCCTCTTGCAGGAACTGCTGACACACTCCAGCCACATGAGGTCTAGCATTGTCTTGCATTAGGAGGAACCCAGGGCCAACCGCACCAGCATATGGTCTCACAAGGGGTCTGAGGATCTCATCTCGGTACCTCATGGGAGTCAGGCTGCCTCTGGCGAGCACATGGATGGCTGTGCGGCCCCCCAAAGAAATGCCACCCCACACCATGACTGACCCACCGCCAAACCGGTCATGCTGGAGGATGTTGCAGGCAGCAGAACGTTCTCCACTGCGTCTCTAGACTCTGTCACGTCTGTCACGTGCTCAGTGTGAACCTGCTTTCATCTGTGAAGAGCACAGGGCGCCAGTGGCGAATTTGCCAATCTTGGTGTTCTCTGGCAAATGCCAAACGTCCTGCACGGTGTTAGGGTGTAAGCAGAAACCCCCACCTGTGGACGTCGGACCCTCATGGAGTCTGTTTCTGACCGTTTGAGCAGACACATGCACATTTGTGGCCTGCTGGAGGTCATTTTGCAGGGCTCTGCCAGTGCTTCTCTTGCTCCTCCTTGCACAAAGGCGGAGGTAGCGGTCCTGCTGCTGGGTTGTTGCCCTCCTATGGCCTCCTCCACGTCTCCTGATGTACTGGCCTGTCTCCTGGTAGCGCCTCCATGCTCTGGACACTACGCTGACAGACACAGCAAACCTTCTTGCCACAGCTCGCATTGATGTGCCATCCTGGATGAGCTGCACTACCTGAGCCACTTGTGTGGGTTGTAGACTCCGTCTCATGCTACCACTAGAGTGAAAGCACCGCCAGCATTCAAAAGTGACCAAAACATCAGCCAGGAAGCATAGGAACTGAGAAGTGGTCTGTGGTCCCCACCTGCAGAACCACTCCTTTATTGGGGGTGTCTTGCTAATTGCCTATAATTTCCACCTGTTGTCTATTCCATTTGCACAACAGCATGTGACATTTATTGTCAATCAGTGTTGCTTCCTAAGTGGACAGTTTGATTTCACAGAAGTGTGATTGACTTGGAGTTACATTGTGTTGTTTAATTGTTCCCTTTATTTTTTTGAGCAGTGTAGTAAAATACATATATATATATTTGTTAGTATTCTATTATTATAATCCTAATTGTTGTTGGAGCAGAGGTTGACGTCATGACATCATGTGTACAAAAGTAGGAATGAGTACATATCAGAAGTGAACTAATCTCACTAGTCAGCGAACACAGTACATTACAAAATAATTTGGTTTCAAAACACACAGTCCTTTCAAACACACCCATCAAATAACTATACTGAACACAAATATAAACGCAACATGTAAAGTGTTGGTCCCATGTTTCATGAGTTGAAATAAAATATACCAGAAATATTCCATACACACAAAAAGCTTATCTCTCTCAAATTATGTGCACAAATTTGTTACTGAACATTTCTCCTTTGCCAGATAATCCATCCACCTGACTGGTGTGGCATATCAATAAGCTGCTTAAAACAGCATGATCATTACACAGGTACACCTTGTGCTGGGGACAATAAAAGGCCACTCTAAAATGCAGTTTTGTCACACAACACAATGCCACAGATGTCTGCGTTTTGAGGGAGCGTGCAATTGGCATGTTGACTGTCCACCAGAGCTGTTGCCAGAGAATTGAATGTTAATTTCTCTACCAGAAGCTGCCTCCAACGTCGTTTTTAGAGAATTTGGCAGTACGTCCAACCAGCCAACCATGCCAGCTCAGGACCTCCACATCCGGTTTCTTCACCTGCGGGATCGTCTGAGACCATCCACCCTGACATCTGATGAAACTTGAGTATTTGTCTTTAATAAAGCCCTTCTGTGGCTGGGCCTGGCTCCCCAGTGGGTGGGCCTATGCCCTCCCAGGCCCAAACAAGGCTGCACCCCTGCCCAGTCATGTGAAATCTATAGATTAGGGCCTAATTTATTTATTTCAATTGACTGATTTCCTTATATGAACTGTAACTCAGTAAAATCTTTACAATTTTTGCATGTGGTATCTATATTTTTTGTTCAGTGTACTTACAGGTCTCTTGTGAAACATGAGCTCTATTCAATGTGTCGTTGAAATGTTACAGATTGCGCGCTCTGAATGTAATTTGTGGATTGATCCAACATCATTTAGCAGGAACGCAGTCTCCGCCAACGCGGGAACATTTACATTTCAATCACATTCTAACGCTGAACTTCCGTGATTCGGATTGAATAGAACCCTAGACCATACAGTCACTTGTGTAGAATGACTACAAATCCCAGGACAACACAATGACTACAAATCCCAGGACAACACAAATGACTACAAATCACAGGACAACAAAAATGACTACAAACCCCAGGACAACAAAAATGACTACAAATCCCTTCACACAGTTGGGGTCAATTCCAACTGAATTGAGAACATTTCTAGAATATAATTGGCCATGAGATTTATTCTCCATTCAAGAGCTACAGTTTACTTCCATAGTTTAAACTGGATTTGACCCCCAGCAATGTAAACAAGGCATCGTTTATTTCCATATACCGTACATCGGATAGTGCTGCTTCAAAACGCTACTCCTTTTTTTATGATGCACTATTCCGATTTAACATGAATCAATTAATAACATAGCTGACGTGAAGTGATGCATTATGGGTCCCTGGGGTCAATATGGAGTGTTCTACAGTTTTTAATGGTGACTAGTGCAATATGGGTTGAGTCCCAAAGGACTCGCTATTTCATTTATAGTGCACTACTTTTTGACCAGAGCCCATACAAATTAGTGCACTATATAAGGAATAGGGTGCGCCATTTGGAACGCACACAGGGAGTGTATTACAGTAAAGTACAGTAACTAGTTCCTCATGACTGAGTTCCTATTAACTTAATTAATGCGGTAAGGTGGCCCCGTACATTACCTTAAGTACTGGAGTAAGGGTGCCCATTAAAATCACCTTAAGTACTGCAGTATAAAGGGGTGCCGAACAGACCAGAGACTAGGAGGGTACTTTAAATGAAGACGGTGGTGCAGCGATAGTTAATGTAACATCTTAGAAAACGACACACTAAAATGGTTGGTTCAACTTCAAAAAGGCACTTGAAAGTGAAACGAACGAGGTTAGAGACTAGAAGGGGCTAAGTGTGATATTTTACCAGGACTAATAGGCACTGCCCAAACACAGTGGACTTCACACACTGGAGTAAAGGATGACTTGTGAACAACAGGTGGTTATAAGCATCACAATCACAGAGGGGAGAATGACAAATATATTCACTGATAATACACGAGATAGAGAAGCGAAGGCTTTGAAATTACTCAGTCTGTAATAACACTACACATGATCGTAAAAATGTCTCACTTCGTTATACCATTACATATGATACTAGAGTAACCTGCTATGAGTAACAACAGTAGAGAAACTAGGCAGTTAAGGTTGAAAGGTCAACATTACATTCCTTTAGACTCTTAGTGAAGGGAGCCAGTACAGGACGCATTTGGAAAGCCCAGGGATTAGAAGTTGAAGGATGAGGTACAGTTCAACCGCGTCTGTAGCTGAGCGATAGCGAGGATCTGATGCACTGATGCTGTCTGGTTTGCAACGGAGTGGAGAGTAACTGCCACTGTACAGGTCTTCAGGGTTCAGAGAATGGTGAGGGTTTCTTGTCCCCTCTGAACCACCTCTCTCCCTCTCAAACGGGAGCGAAGGCATGGCCTTTACACAGCGGCTTATCCTTCTTAGAGTATAAGGTCTTTCCTTCGAGGTTGATCTGGCAGAACTGGGATGTGGAGAGAGAGGGAGAAAGGCACGGGGTTAGGTGAGAGAAGAAAGAGAGACAGCGAGCTAGAGAGAGCGAGAGACAGAACGGAGACTGGTAGAGACGTACTGTAGGTTGGACCAAGTCCAGAAGAGACAGGTAGAGACGTAGGTTGGACCAGGTCCAGGAGAGACAGGTAGAGACGTAGGTTGGACCAGGTCCAGGAGAGACGTAGGTTGGACCAGGTCCAGGAGAGACAGGTAGAGACATAGGTTGGACCAGGTCCAGGACACAGGTAGAGACGTAGGTTGGACCAGGTCCAGAACACAGGTAGAGACGTAAGTTGGACTTGGTCCAGGAGAGACAGGTAGAGACGTAGGTTGGACCAGGTCCAGGAGAGACAGGTAGAGACATAGGTTGGACCAGGTCCAGGACACAGGTAGAGACGTAGGTTGGACCAGGTCCAGGAGAGACAGGTAGAGACGTAGGTTGGACCAGGTCCAGGACACAGGTAGAGACGTAAGTTGGACCAGGTCCAGAACACAGGTAGAGACGTAGGTTGGACTTGGTCCAGGAGAGACAGGTAGAGATGTAGGTTGGACCAGGTCCAGGAGAGACAGGTAGACATTTTTTACATTTTAGTCATTTAGCAGACGCTCTTATCCAGAGCGACTTACAAATTGGTGCATTCACCTATAATATCCAGTGGAACAACCACTTTACAATAGTGCATCTAAATCTTTTAAGGGGGGGGGGTTAGAAGGATTACCTTATCCTATCCCAGGTATTCCTTGAAGAGGTGGGGTTTCAGGTGTCTCCGGAAGGTGGTGATTGACTCCGCTGTCCTGGCGTCGTGAGGGAGCTTGTTCCACCATTGGGGTGCCAGAGCAGCGAACAGTTTTGACTGGGCTGAGCGGGAACTGTGCTTCCTCAGAGGTAGGGAGGCGAGCAGGCCAGAGGTGGATGAACGGAGTGCCCTTGTTTGGGTGTAGGGCCTGATCAGAGCCTGAAGGTACGGAGGTGCCGTTCCCCTCACTGCTCCGTAGGCAAGCACCATGGTCTTGTAGCGGATGCGAGCTTCGACTGGAAGCCATGGAGAGAGCGGAGGAGCGGGGTGACGTGAGAGAACTTGGGAAGGTTGAACACCAGACGGGCTGCGGCGTTCTGGATGAGTTGTAGGGGTTTAATGGCACAGGCAGGGAGCCCAGCCAACAGCGAGTTGCAGTAATCCAGACGGGAGATGACAAGTGCCTGGATTAGGACCTGCGCCGCTTCCTGTGTGAGGCAGGGTCGTACTCTGCGAATGTTGTAGAGCATGAACCTACAGGATCGGGTCACCGCCTTGATGTTGGTGGAGAACGACAGGGTGTTGTCCAGGGTCACGCCAAGGCTCTTAGCACTCTGGGAGGAGGACACAAGGGAGTTGTCAACCGTGATGGCGAGATCATGGAACGGGCAGTCCTTCCCCGGGAGGAAGAGCAGCTCCGTCTTGCCGAGGTTCAGCTTGAGGTGGTGATCCGTCATCCACACTGATATGTCTGCCAGACATGCAGAGATGCGATTCGCCACCTGGTTGTCAGAAGGGGGAAAGGAGAAGATTAATTGTGTGTCATCTGCATAGCAATGATATGAGAGACCATGTGAGGATATGACAGAGCCAAGTGACTTGGTGTATAGCGAGAATAGGAGTGGGCCAAGAACAGAGCCCTGGGGGACACCAGTGGTGAGAGCACGTGGTGCGGAGACAGATTCTCGCCACGCCACCTGGTAGGAGCGACCTGTCAGGTAGGACGCAATCCAAGCGTGCGCGGTGCCAGAGATGCCCAGCTCGGAGAGGGTGGAGAGGAGGATCTGATGGTTCACGGTATCAAAGGCAGCAGATAGGTCTAGAAGGATGAGAGCAGAGGAGAGAGAGTTAGCTTTAGCAGTGCGGAGAGCCTCCGTGACACAGAGAAGAGCAGTCTCAGTTGAATGCCCAGTCTTGAAACCTGACTGATTAGGATCAAGAAGGTCATTCTGAGAGAGATAGCAAGAGAGCTGGCCAAGCACGGCGCGTTCAAGAGTTTTGGAGAGAAAGGAAAGAAGGGATACTGGCCTGTAGTTGTTGACATCGGAGGGGTCGAGTGTAGGTTTTTTCAGAAGGGGTGCAACTCTCGCTCTCTTGAAGACGGAAGGGACGTAGCCAGCGGTCAAGGATGCGTTGATGAGCGAGGTGAGGTAGGGGAGAAGGTCTCCGGAAATGGTCTGGAGAAGAGAGGAGGGGATAGGGTCAAGTGGGCAGGTTGTTGGGCGGCCGGCCGTCACAAGACGCGAGATTTCATCTGGAGAGAGAGGGGAGAAAGAGGTCAAAGCACAGGGTAGGGCAGTGTGAGCAGGACCAGCAGTGTCGTTTGACTTAGCAAACGAGGATCGGATGTCGTCAACCTTCTTTTCAAAATGGTTGACGAAGTCATCCGCAGAGAGGGAGGAGGGGGGGGGAGGGGGAGGAGGATTCAGGAGGGAGGAGAAGGTAGCAAAGAGCTTCCTAGGGTTAGAGGCAGATGCTTGGAGTTTAGAGTGGTAGAAAGTGGCTTTAGCAGCAGAGACAGAAGAGGAAAATGTAGAGAGGAGGGAGTGAAAGGATGCCAGGTCCGCAGGGAGGCGAGTTTTCCTCCATTTCCGCTCGGCTGCCCGGAGCCCTGTTCTGTGAGCTCGCAGTGAGTCGTCGAGCCACGGAGCAGGAGGGGAGGACCGAGCCGGCCTGGAGGATAGGGGACAGAGGAGATCAAAGGATGCAGAGAGGGAGGAGAGGAGGGTTGAGGAGGCAGAATCAGGAGATAGGTTGGAGAAGGTTTGAGCAGAGGGAAGAGATGATAGGATGGAAGAGGAGAGAGTAGCGGGAGAGAGAGAGCGAAGGTTGGGACGGCGCAATACCATCCGAGTAGGGGGAGAGTGAGAAGTGTTGGATGAGAGCGAGAGGGAAAAGGATACAAGGTAGTGGTCGGAGACTTGGAGGGGAGTTGCAATGAGATTAGTGGAAGAACAGCATCTAGTAAAGATGAGGTCAAGCGTATTGCCTGCCTTGTGAGTAGGGGGGGAAGGTGAGAGGGTGAGGTCAAAAGAGGAGAGGAGTGGAAAGAAGGAGGCAGAGAGGAATGAGTCAAAGGTAGACGTGGGGAGGTTAAAGTCACCCAGAACTGTGAGAGGTGAGCCATCCTCAGGAAAGGAACTTATCAAGGCGTCAAGCTCATTGATGAACTCTCCAAGGGAACCTGGAGGGCGATAAATGATAAGGATGTTAAGCTTGAAAGGGCTGGTAACTGTGACAGCATGGAATTCAAATGAGGAGATAGACAGATGGGTCAGGGGAGAAAGAGAGAATGTCCACTTGGGAGAGATGAGGATTCCAGTGCCACCACCCCGCTGGCTCGATGCTCTAGGGGTATGCGAGAACACGTAGTCAGACGAGGAGAGAGCAGTAGGAGTAGCAGTGTTATCTGTGGTGATCCATGTTTCCGTCAGCGCCAGGAAGTCTAGGGACTGGAGGGTAGCATAGGCTGAGATGAACTCAGCCTTGTTGGCCGCAGACCGGCAGTTCCAGAGGCTGCCGGAGACCTGGAACTCCACGTGGGTCGTGCGCGCTGGGACCACCAGGTTAGAGTGGCAGCGGCCACACGGTGTGGAGCGTTTGTATGGCCTGTGCAGAGGAGAGAGAACAGGGATAGGCAGACACATAGTAGACAAGCTACAGAAGAGGCTACGCTAATGCAAATGAGATTGGAGTGACAAGTGGACTACACGTCTCGAATGTTCAGGAAGTTAAGCTTACGTTGCAAAAATGTTATTGACTAAGATGATACAGTACTGCTGGCTGGTGGAGTAGGCTAGCTAGCAGTGGCTGCGTTGTTGACTTTGAACGTGTAGCTGGCTAGGTAACCTCGGTAGTTTCAGTACTACACCTTGTCATGATACAAAGCAACTTTGTAGCTAGCTAGCTAACATAACACTAATCAAGACGTTCCTTGTAGTGTATTTAGTTTCAACAATGCTGCTCGTCGGTAATAGTTGGCTAGGTTAGGAAAAATGGCGTCGCGGGGGACGGAAATAGCTGGCTAGCTAACCTCGATGGCTGGCTAGCTAACAATTATCAATTAACAATTATCAAGTTATGACAAAGACAACTAGGTAGCTAGCTAGGTAACACTGCACTAGTCTAATCGTTCCGTTGTTTAGTATTAGTAACTACAGCGCTGCTAGTCGGTAACGGATGGCTAGCTGGCAGTGGGTTAATGATGACTAGGTGTGTTGAGTAAGTCTGGCGCCGCGTCGCGGCTGGCTAGCACACCTCGATAATACTCAAACTCAAACTACACAATTATCTTAGATACAGAGACAGCACGGACAACTATGTAGCTGGCTAACTAACACTAACACCACACTAATCAAGTCGTTGCGTTGTAATGTAATAGTTTCTGCTAGTCGGTAGAAGTTGGCTAGCTAACGGTGATGACTAGCTAGCTAGCAGCTAGCAGTGTTGACTACGTTAGGAGGACGAAGATAGCTAGCCTCGATAATTACTCAGTTACTCTAAACTACACAATTATCTTTGATACAAAGACGGCTATGTAGCTAGCTAAGAAGAATTGCTCAGATCAAACAAATCAAGCCGTTGTAATGTAGCGAAGTGGAATATTACCTGTGGAGCGAAGCGTGGTGCGACTGCTCGCTCTGCTCGCTCCAAACTTAGGTTGAACCAGGTCCAGGAGAGACAGGTAGAGACGTAGGTTGGACCAGGTCCAGGAGAGACAGGTAGAGACGTAGGTTGGACCAGGTCCAGGAGAGACAGGTAGAGACGTAGGTTGGACCAGGTCCAGGAGAGACAGGTAGAGATGTAGGTTGGACCAGGTCCAGGAGAGACAGGTAGAGACGTAGGTTGGACCAGGTCCAGGAGAGACAGGTAGAGATGTAGGTTGGACCAGGTCCAGGAGAGACAGGTAGAGATGTAGGTTGGACCAGGTCCAGGAGAGACAGGTAGAGACGTAGGTTGGACCAGGTCCAGGAGAGACAGGTAGAGACGTAGGTTGGACCAGGTCCAGGAGAGACAGGTAGAGATGTAGGTTGGACCAGGTCCAGGAGAGACAGGTAGAGATGTATGTAGATAGAGGTGAGGTAGACAGAGGTCCAGGTGAATCAGAACAGACAGGTAGAGACGTATGTAGATAGGTGAGGTAGACAGAGGTCCAGGTGAATCAGGACAGACAGGTAGAGACGTGAGGTAGACAGAGGTCCAGGTGAATCAGGACAGACAGGTAGAGACGTGAGGTAGACAGAGGTCCAGGTGAATCAGAACAGACAGGTAGAGATGTACGTAGATAGAGGTGAGGTAGACAAAGGTCCAGGTGAATCAGGACAGACAGGTAGAGACGTGAGGTAGACAGAGGTCCAGGTGAATCAGGACAGACAGGTAGAGACGTGAGGTAGACAGAGGTCCAGGTGAATCAGGAGAGTGACTTACAGCACAGACGAAGCAGGTGTCGTGCCAGCTGTATCCCAAGGCCTCTAGGAAGCGGTCCCCAGCATCGATCTTAAAGTCACAGCCATGACACTTAGTACCAAACATCTTCTCATAATCTGCAGGGAGAGAAGGGGGGTTGAGGAGAGACAGAGGGAGGGGGTAAGAGGAGAAAGAAAGGTTGAGAGTTTATTTTTTATTTAACCTTTATTTAACTAGGCAAGTCAGTTTAAGAACAAATTCTTATTTTCAATGACGGTCTAGGAACAGTGGGTTAACTGCCTTGTTCAGGGACAGAGCGACAGATTTGTACCTCGTCAGCTTTGGGATTCGATCTAGCAACCTTTTGGTTACTGGCCCAACGCTCTAACCACTAGGCTACCTGCCTCCCCAGAGTTACCATATTTATCAGCAAAAGGTTTTCCCAGTAAGGTTTTGTCTTGAGAATGATCAGCGGATAAATAAAGAAAACAGAAAGAAATGAAGGGATGACATCAGTGATGTCCCTGAGTGTAGGGAAGGGATGACAGAGAGGAGGAGGGCAGATCGCTCCACAGATTGTCCCCATTTTCTTTTCCCCATCTCAGGGACTTGAAGAAAGAGACAGTACTCAGAGCGATTGTTTGAGTGAGTGAGTGAGTGAGTGAGTGAGTGAGTGAGTGAGTGAGTGAGTGAGTGAGTGAGTGAGTGAGTGAGTGAGTGAGTGAGTGAGTGAGTGAGTGAGTGAGTGAGTGAGTGAGTGAGTGAGTGAGAGAGAGAGAGAGAGAGAGAGAGGGCAGGACAATCCCAGGTGCTGAGGTGGCAGAATGTTTATCAACGCTGAAGACATTATTCTGAGTACTCCCTCTGATAACAAAACAACCCACTCCAGAGCCGCGTGCGGAAGTGTGTGAGAGAGACAGCATGTGTCTGTGTTGAGAGATGTGTTATGACCCATGAAACCAAAGCAGCACAATAGAGAAAGCAGAAGCTCCATTTATAAACTCAGCAAAAAAAGAAACATCCTCTCACTGTCAATTGCATTTATTTTCAGCAAAATATTTGTAGGAACATAACAAGATTCAACAACTGAGGCATAAACTGAACGAGCAGTATGGCTGGTGGCATTGTCATGCTGGAGGGTCATGTCAGGATGAGCCTGCAGGAAGGGTACCACATGAGGGAGGAGGATGTCTTCCCTGTAACGCACAGCGTTGAGATTGCCTGCAATGACAACAAGCTCAGTCCGATGATGCCTTGACACACCGCCTCAGACCATGACGGACCCTCCAGCTCCAAATGAATCCCGCTCCGGAGTACAGGCCTCGGTGTAATGCTCATTCATTGGCGGATAAACAAATCTGACCATCACCCTTGGTGAGACAAAACCACGACTCGTAAGTGAAGAGTACTTTTTGCCAGTCCTGTCTGGTCCAGCGACGGTGGGTTTGTGCCCATAGGCGACGTTGTTGCCGGTGATGTCAGGTGAGGACCTGCCTTACAACAGGCCTACAAGCCCTCAGTCCAGCCTCTCTCAGCCTATTGCAGACAGTCTGAGCACTGATGGAGGGATTGTGCGTTCCTAGTGTAACTTGAGCAGTTGTTGTTGCCATCCTGTACCTGTCCCGCAGGTGTGATATTCGGATGTACCGATCCTGTGCAGGTGTTGTTACACATGGTCTGCCACTGCGAGGACGATCAGCTGTCCGTCCTGTCTCCCTGTAGCACTGTCTTAGGCGTCTCACAGTACGAACATTGCAATTTATTGCCCTGGCCACATCTGCAGTCCTCATGCCTCCGTGCAGCATGTCTAAGGCACGTTCACACAGATGAGCAGGGACCCTGGGCATCTTTCTTTTGGTGTTTTTCAGAGTCAGTAGAAAGGCATCTTTAGCGTCCTAAGTTTTCATAACTCTGACCTTAATTGCCTACCGTCTGTAAGCTGTTAGTACCTTAACAACCGTTCCACAGGTGCATGTTCATTAATTGTTTATGGTTCATTGAACAAGCATAGGAAACAGTGTTTAAACCCTTTACATTGAAGATCTGTTTAGTTATATGGATTGTTACTAATTATCTTTGAAAGACAGGGTCCTGAAAAAAGGGACGTTTCTTTTTTTTTTTTGCTGAGTTTATTAACCAATAGACAAACACATAACATAAAAGTTAAGTAGATGCTCCCATATGAAGTCATCATTTACAGAAGCAGTAGCTATGGATGGAGCGACACCGGGACAATCTGTCCACACCAAAGGCTGTGAATGTGTAGTACATGTACTTTAACTCAATATTTCTCTAACCTCACAACACTTTTCCCTCTGTTTTGATTTGAAAAGTTCGAACCTCAACAGTCTATGGCCTCACCTCTCTCACAGTAAGGTTCTCCCTCCTCCATATAGAAGGCCTGGTTTCTGATGGGGCTCTTACAGGCAGCACACATGAAACACTGGACATGGTAGGTCATCTTCAGAGCATGCATGATATCCTAAACAGAGGAAGGAAGGAAGGAAGGAAGGAAGGAAGGAAGGAAGGGAAGGAAGGAAGGAAGGAAGGAAGGAAGGAAGGAAGGAAGGGGGAAGGAAGGAAGGAAGGAAGGAAGGAAGGAAGGAAGGAAGGAAGGAAGGAAGGAAGGAAGGAAGGAAGGAAGGAAGGAAGGAAGGAAAGGGAGTCAGGCCTCCGCTTACCAGGTAGATTGTGTCCTGCTAAACTAGCTTGTGGTCCACATTCCTCTCGTCTTGGAGTGTTTGTCCTATTTTTTTTTTATCCCAGCCTCCGTCCCCACAGGAAGACTCTTGGCTGTTGGTAGGCCATTATTTGTCAATAAGAACCTAGTTGGCTGGGTTTTCCATGCATCGGCAAGACAGAACAGCTACCTCCGGTAAGACATGGGTTCATGGTCTGTGTCTATTTGTCAATAACAGCTGCTCCGCGAAATCTAATATTAAAAGAAACCTCAAGGTTTTGATCGCCTGAGGTAGAGTACCTCATGACAAGCTGTAGACCACACTATTTACCAAGAGAGTTTTCATATATATATATATAATATATATATATATGTGTGTTTCCTAGCTATCTATTTACCACCACAAACCAATGCTGGCACTAAGACCGCACTGAGCGAGCTGTATAAGGGCCATAAGCAAACAAGAAAAAGCAAATCCAGAGGCAGCGATCCTAGTGGCCGGGGGTTTTAATGCAGGAAAACTTAAAACTATTTCTACCAGCATGTTAAATGTGCAACCAGAGAAAAAAAAAAAACTCTAGACCACCTTTACTCCACACACACAGAGACGCATACAAAGCCCTCCATTTGGCAAATCTGGCCATAATTCTATCCTCCTGATTCAAAAACTAAAGCAGGAAGTACCGATGACTCGCTCAATACGGAAGAGGTCAGATGACAGAGGCTAAGCTACAGGCCTGTTTTGCTATCACAGACAGGAATAGGTTCCGGTATTCATCCAATAAGCATTGAGGGGTATACCACATCAGTCACCGGCTTCATCAATAAGTGCATTGAGGATGTCGTCCCCACAGTGAGCGTATGTACATACCCCAACCAGAAGCCATGGATTACAGGCAACATCCGCACTGAGTTAAAGGGTAGAGCTGGCACTTTCAAGGAGCGGGACACTAACCCGATATACCCTCCGACGAACCATCAAACAGGCATAGCGTCAATACAGGACTAAGATTGAATCCGACTACACTGGCTATGACGCTCGTCGGGTGTGGGTTTGCAAACTATTACGGACTACAAAAGGGAAGCCCAGCCGTGAGCTGACCAGTGACACGAGCCTACCAGACGAGATGACCTCTCTGCGTGCTTCGAGGCAAGCAACACTGAAGCATGCATGAGAGCACCAGCTGTTCCCGACGACTGTGTGATCACGCTCTCCGTAGCCGATGGGAGTAAGACCTTTAAATAGGTTAACTTTCACAAGGCCGCAGGGCCAGATGGATCACCAGGACGTGTATTCAGAGCATGAGCTGACCCGCTGGCAAGTGTCTTCACTGACATTTTCAAACTCTCCCTGACCGAGTCTGTAATGCCTACATGTTTCAAGCAGACTACCATACTCCCTATGCCCAAGGAAGTGAAGGTGACCTGCCCAAATGATTACCACCCCGTAGAACTTACATCTGTAGCCATGAAATGCATTGAAAGGCTGGTCATGACTCACATCAACAGCATCGTCCCAGAAACCCTAGACCCACTCCAATTTACATACCGGCCCAACAGATCCACAGATAACGCAATTTCTATTTCACGCCACACTGCCCTTTCACACCTGGACAAAAGGAACACCTATGTGTGAATGCTGTTCATTGACTACAGCTCAGAACTCAACACCAAAGTGCCCTTAAAGCTCATCACGTTTTTAAACGTATTTATTTCACCTTTATTCAACCAGGTAGGCAAGTTGAGAACAAGTTCTCATTTACAATTGCGACCTGGCCAAGATAAAGCAAAGCTGTTTGACACACACAACAGTTACACATGGAGTAAAACAAACACACAGTTAATAATATAGTAGAAAAATATGTCTATATACAAAGTGAGCAAATGAGGTGAGATACGGGAGGTAAAGGCAAAAAAGGCCATGGTGGCGAAGTAAATACAATATAGCAAGTAAATCACTGGAATGGTAGATTTGTAGTGGAAGAAAGTGCAAAGTAGAAATATAAATAATGGGGTGCAAAGGAGCAAAATAAATAAATAAATACAGTAGGGGAAGAGGTAGTTGTTTGGGCTAAATTATAGATGGGCTATGTACAGGTGCAGTAATCTGTGAGCTGCTCTGACAGCTGGTGCTTAAAGCTAGTGAGGCAGATAAGTGTTTCCAGTTTTAGAGATTTTTGTAGTTCATTCCCGTCACTAAGCTAAAGACCCTACGACTAAACATCTCTCTCCGCAACTGGATGCTTGACTTACTGACGGGCCGCCCTCAAGTGATAAGGGTAGGCAACAACACGTCTGCCACGCTGCTCGCCAACACAGGGGACCCTCAGGGGTGCGTGCTTGGTCCCCTCCTATACTCCCTGTTCACCCACGACTGCGTGGCCAAGCACAACTCCAACACCATCATTAACTTTGCCGATGACACAACGGTCTGGCCACCGATAATGATGACAACCTATAGGGAGGAGGTCAGAGACCTGCAGTGTGGTGCCAGGTCAACAACCTCTCCCTCAATGTGAGCAAGACAAAGGAGCTGATCGTGGACTACAGGAAAAGGAGGGCCTATGACGCTCCCATTCACATCGACGGGGCTGATGTGGAGCAGGTGGAGAGCTTCAAGTTCCTTGGAGTCCACATCACCAACAAACTATCATAGTCCAAACACACCAAGACAGTCGTGAAGAGGGCATGACATTGCCTATTCTCCCTCAGGAGACTGAAAAGATTTGGCATGGGTCCCCTGATCCTCAAAAAGTTCTACAAATGCAACATCGAGAGCATCCTGACGGGTTTCATCACAGCCTGGTATGGCTACAGAGGGTAATGCGTACGGCCAGTACATCACTGGAGCCAAGCTTCCTTCCATCAGAGGAAGGCTCTAAAAATTGTCAAAGACTCCAGCCATCCTCGTCATAGACTATTCTCTCTATGTCAAGCGGTACCAGAGCGCCAAGTCTTGGTCCAAAAGGCTCCTTAACATATTTTGTTTACACTGCTGCTACTTGCTGTTTATTATCTATGCATAGTTACTTTACCCCTACCTACATGTACAAATTACCTCAATAACCTAGACTAACCAGCACATTGACTCGGTACCGGAAGCCCCTATATATAGCCTCCACATTGACTCTGTACCGTAACACCCAGTATATAGCCTCCACATTGACTCTTATTTTCCTTAAAACTGCATTGTTGGTTAAGGGCTTGTATAGGCAGCATTTCACGGTGAGGTCTACACCTTATAGTAAATATATATTAAATACTGTTGTATTCGGCGCATGTGACAAATAAAATTGTATTTGATTTGAAATAAAGATTACATTTTAAATTAAACCATATTATCATGGATGATGGTAGAAAGACAGATCTTACCCCTATGATCGTCTTCTTGCATTTGGCACAGTTGGGAGCGTATCGGTTATCATAACACTTGGTGCAGAAAACTGAGCCCCTCTCCTCAAAGAATCCTCCCTCATCCAACATCACCTTACACTGGGAACACTGGAACTCTTCTGGATGCCAGGACTGACCCAGCGCCACCAGGTACCGGCCCCTACACACACACACACACCCTTCCTCCTCTGAGGAGCCTCCACTGACACACACACACACACACACACACACACACACACACACACACACACACACACACACACACACACACACACACACACACACACACACACACACACACACACAACACACACACACAGAAAACACCAGCTAGTTAAGCCCAGCTGGAAGTAACAGAGGTTTCTACTGTTGTCTGTTAAGACACAGCTCTCTCTTTTAAATGGAAAATAGTGATCCTATCGTCACTGACATGACTTACTGTATGTATCCACTTAACCGTCAGATGGTTATTAATCTAACAGTGTCGGGTCATTCCAGTTCAAGAGAGAACGGTTTTTTTCTAAAGAATAATGACGTTATATAAAGACCAAGAGTATTCCCTGGTCAGGTAACATGGTCAGCAGTTCAATGAAATAATTCTAGTCTATTATGAAATGATAGACTATGGAGTTTATCCTCTCTATAGTACACTACTTTTTCCATATAGGACTGATGTAAGGAACAGCAGTTGTGGTATTGACCTGATAATGGGGCTACTTTTTCATTCAGAGTTTTGATTTTTTTTAAAAGAAGCAATATATTAAGAATTGGGTGATATTTCAGGCTTGGCTGACTCTAGTCACTAGTGTTTATAGATATAACAGACAGTGGGCAGTAGTAAATAAAGGCCTTGCCATTATTAATCAAACAGACAGGGGGCAGTAGTAAATAAATGCCTTGCCATTATTAATCTAACAGACAGGGGGCAGTATTAAATAAATGCCTTGCCATTATTAATCTAACAGACAGGGGGCAGCAGTAAATAAAGGCCTTGCACTTATTAATCTAACAGACAGGGGGCAGCAGTAAATAAAGGCCTTGCCGTTATTAATCTAACAGACACAGGGCAGTAGTAAATAAAGGCCTTGCCATTATTAATCTAACAGACAGGGGGCAGTATTAAAAGCCTTGCCGTTATTCATCTAACAGACAGGGGGCAGTACAGTCCTAGGGTTCCCACCTAATAATCTTGTTGCAGGCTCCACAGAGAGGGTTCCTTCCGCTGTCCTCGGGTGCCTGCTGAGCTGCCTGTAAGATAGAGGAGTGGTTCTGCATGGGCGTAGGCTGGGCCGGCTGTCTGTGCTGGGTCAGAACCGTACTGGTCTTGTCTGGGGCGTAACGATCAGCGAACCCTGGGTCGGTCACCCACGGAGGACGTACCAGAGGACCAGCCTTGACTGGAGCTAGAGTCTTAGAGGCTGGAGAACCCAGAGAAATGTATTAATGCAACGCATTCAACAGGGAGACTCCTATAGTATCTTATAAGGAACCATGGGAATGTATGAATGCTTATAGCACGTGTTACAATGTATTACTATGCTTATAGTATGTGCTATAATACATATTTCAAAGCTTATAACATGTTATAATGCATCTAACTAATAAATAAAAGGCTTTGATTTATGTTATAATTACCAGAACCTGTCATTTGAACTCTGAACTGCAGAGACTCACCATCAGGTTTGTCTGCTGCTGTCTGGGTCTGGGCCTTAGCAGGTGACAGAGAGGCCTTGATGCTGGGGAGAAAAACACACTCTCTTAAAAACCAGTCGCTATAGGGTTACCACGGTGACTCAGAAGAGGTAAAGTGACAGCAGTGGCTGACATTGTCATTATCATCATCATCGAGGGAGTTCTGTGTGCATTTTTAAATGTAAGGAGCATAATGGTAAAATCATTGCGAGGATTGCTCCCTTATCTCTCTGTGATTATACCACCACTTACAGAAAGTGGACTGGGAATTGTCGTGCTGCAAGTCTTATTCCTCCAAACAGCACATTGACTGAGGTAAGTACAGTGGCAAGAAAAGGTATGTGAACCCTTTGGAATTACCTGGATTTCTGCATAAATTGGTGATCAAATTTGATCTGATCTTCATCTAGGTCACAATAATAGACAAACACAGACTGCTTAAACTAATAACACACAAACAATATGTTTTCATGTCTTTATTGAACACACCGTGGAAACATTCACAGTGCAGGGTGGGAAAGTATGTGAACCCTTGGATTTAATAACTGGTTGACCCTCCTTTGGCAGTAATAACCTCAACCAAACATTTTCTCTAGTTGCGGATCAGACCTGCACAACGGTCAGGAGGAATTTTGGATCATTCTTCTTTACAAAACTGTTTCAGTTCAGTAATATTCTTGGGATGTCTGGTGTGAACTACTCTCTTGAGGTCAGGCCACAGCAACTCAATCGGGTTGAGGTCAGGACTCTGACTGGGCCACTCCAGAAGGTGTATTTTCTTCTGTTGTTGATTTACTACTTTGTTTTGGGTCGTTGTCCTGTTGCATCAACCAATTTCTGTTGAGCTTCAATTGGCGGACAGATAGCCTAACATTCTCCTGCAAAATGTCTTGATAAACTTGGGAATTCATTTTCCCGTCGATAATAGCAAGCTGTCCAGGTCCTGAGGCAGCCTCAAACCATGATGCTCCCTCCACCATACTTTAAAGTTGGGATGAGGTTTTGATGTTGGTGTGCTGGGCCTTTTTTCCTCCACACAGTGTGGTGTGTTCCTTCCAAACAACTCAACTGTAGTTTCATCTGTCCACAGAATATTTTGCCAGTAGCGCTGTGGAGCATCCAGATGCTCTTTTGCGAACTTCAGACGAGCAGAAATGTTTTTTTGTTTTTTTTGGACAGCAGTGGCTTCTTCCGTGGTGTCCTCCCATGAACACCATTCTTGTTTAGTTTTTAACGTATTGTAGACTCGTCAACAGAGATGTTAGCATGTTCCAGAGATTTCTGTAAGTCTTTAGCTGACACTCTAGGATTCTTCTTAACCTCATTGAGCATTCTGCGCTGTGCTCTTGCAATCATCTTTGCAGGACGGTCACTCCTAGGGAGAGTAGCAACAGTGCTGAACTTTCTCCATTTATAGACTATTTGTCTTACCGTGGACTGATGAACATCAAGACTTTTAGAGATACTTCTTTAACCCTTTCCAGCTTTATGCAAGTCAACAATTCTTAATCTTGGGTCTTCTGAGATCTCTTTAATTCGACGCATGGTTCACATCAGGCAATGCTTCTTCTGAATAGCAAACTCACATTTTGTGAGTGTTTTTTATAGGGCAAGGCAGCTCTAACCAACGTCTCCAATCTGGTCTCATTGATTGGACTCCAGGTTTGCTGACTCCTGACTCCAATTAGCTTTTGGAGAAGTCATTGGCCTAGGGGTTCACATACTTTTTCCAACCTACACTGTGAATGTTTAAATGATGTATTCAATATAGAAAGAAAAATACAATAATTTGTGTGTTATTAGTTTAAGCAGACTATGTTTGTCTATTGTTGTGACTTAGATGAAGATCAAATATAATTGTATGACCAATTTATGCAAAACTCCAGATAATTCCAAAGGGTTCACATACTTTTTCTTGCCACTGTAGAGTAGGAGTCAGCAACAAAACGTTTTTAGTAAAAACATAGTTTTTTGGGAGAGGGGGATAATTAAAAAAATTACCACGAATTCAGCTGAAATGTACAGTTGAAGTCGGAAGTTTACATAGACTTAGGTTGGAGTCTATATGCACAGTAAAATGAGTCCTATATCGACATAACCCAAAAGGCCGCTCACCAAGGAAGAAGCCACTGCTCCAAAACCGCCATAAAAAAGCCAGACTACGGTTTGCAACTGCACATGGGGACAAAGATCGTACTTTTTGGAGAAATGTCCTCTGGTCTGATGAAACAAAAATAGAACTGTTTCGTCATAATGACCATCATCAGGAAAGGAAAAAGGGGGAGGCTTGCAAGCCGAAGAACACCATCCCAACCGTGAAGCATGGGGTGGAAGCATCATGTTGTGGGGGTGCTTTGCTGCAGGAGGGACTGGTGCACTTCACAAAATAAATGGCATCATGAGGAAAGAAAATTACGTGGATATATTTAAGCAACATCTCAAGACATCAGTCAGGAAGTTAAAGCTTGGTCACAAATGGGTCTTCCAAATGGACAATGACCCCAAGCATACTTCCAAAGTTGTGGCAAAATGGCTTAAGGACAACAAAGTCAAGGTATTGGAGTGGCCATCACAAAGCCCGACCTCAATCCTATATGTGTGGGCAGAACTGAAAAAGCGTGTGCTAGCAAAGAGGCCTAAAAACCTGACTCAGTTACACCAGCTCTGTCAGGAGGAATGGGCCAAAATTCCCCCAACTTATTGTGGGAAGCTTGTGGAAGGCTACCTGAAATGTTTGACCCAGGTTAAACAATTTAAAGGCAATGCTACCAAATACTAATTGAGTGTATGTAAACTTCTGACCCACTGGGAATGTGATGAAAGAAATAAAAGCTGAAATAAATCATTCTCTCTACTATTATTCTGACATTTCACATTCTTATAATAAAGTGGTGATCCTAACTGGCCTAAAACAGTGAATTTGTACTAGGATTGAATGTCAGGAATTGTGGAAAAACTGAGTTTAAATGTATTTGGCTAAGGTGTATGTAAACTCCCACTTCAACTGTATTTCATTTAGGAAATCTGTTCAAGTATTCCCACTTGAAAGAGACGTGATCGTGTCAATGTAATTAAGGTATGGAATGACTGTAAATGAGAAATATTTAAAAATAACAATGACGGCCAACTCCGGCCAAACTCTAACCCGGAAGACGCTGGGCCAATTGTGCGCCGCACTATGGAACTCCCAATCACGGCCGGTTGTGATACAGCCTGGAATCGAACCAGGGTCTATAGTGAAGCCTCTAGCACTGAGATGCTTTGCCTTAGACCTCTGCGCCACACGGGAGCCCTGGGCTTAGATGTGATCCCCCCAGCCATCCACTCCGACAGAAATCGGCGCATGGCTGAATCAAGTTGCCTACCCCATCTGTAGAGTTAGTAGCATCTGTCTCAGTAACAGGTGTCTCTACAGCCGTCTCGGTAACAGGTGTCTCTACAGCCGTCTCGGTAACAGGTGTCTCTACAGCCGTCTCGGTAACAGGTGTCTCTACAGCCGTCTCGGTAACAGGTGTCTCTACAGCCGTCTCGGTAACAGGTGTCTCTACAGCCGTCTCGGTAACAGGTGACTCTACAGCCGTCTCGGTAACAGGTGTCTCTACAGCCGTCTCGGTAACAGGTGTCTCTACAGCCGTCTCGGTAACAGGTGTCTCTACAGCCGTCTCAGTAACAGGTGTCTCTACAGCCGTCTCGGTAACAATTACCATCTCATTACTACATCTACACATCTAACAGCAGAGAGAACTCAGATATTTTACACAGGAGTGAAAGATGTACAGTATGTGGTCAGATATTATTGCATGGTAGTATAGTATTGCAGAGTACAGTATAGTATGGTATTATAGTTTTGCAGAGTACACTATGGTAGTATAGTATTGCAGAGTACAGTATAGTATGGTAGTATAGTATTGCATGGTAGTATAGTAGTGCATGGTAGTATAGTAGTGCATGGTAGTATAGTATTGCATGGTTCAGTATAGCATTGTGGAGTACAGAATAGTAGTGCGTCGTATAGTACAGAATAGTATTGTGGAGTACAGTATAGTATTGTGGAGTATAGTACAGAATAGTATTGTGGAGTACAGTATAGTTGTGGAGTACAGTATAGTATTGTGGAGAATAGTACAGAATAGTATTGTGGAGTACAGTATAGTTTTGTGGAGTATAGTACAGTGGTGCACAGTACAGTGGTGCACAGTAGTGGTGCACAGGATAGTGGTGCACAGTACAGTACAGTGCAGTATAGTGGAGTACAGTGCAGTATAGTACAGTAGTGGTTTACAGTGCAGTATAGTACAGTATAGTGGTTTACAGTGCAGTATAGTACAGTGCAGTAAAGAAGGAAGCAGAGAAAGATCCATGACAGAAAGCAGGGGGAGGAGGGGCTGTTTTCAGATAACAGCAGTACAGATTTATTTCTCTTATCAGAGGGAGGTGCCTGAAGAACAAGGAGAGTTCAGAACATGAAAACAGAAAAAAAGATCAATCTGAAAACACAGATCAAAGAAAGACAGAAAGAATTTAGAGATCAAAAGACGACGGAACTAGAACTACAGAATCAGAATAGCGGAATAAAGAATAGAACAGGAAGAACAGCCTGAACAGTGCTGTTCCAACAGCTGTGCACCCCCCATCCTCCTCAGATAACTCTGAGTTTAATGAGAAACAGGACTTTACAACCCAGACCTGGGTCAGATACATACGTCAAATACTGTACAACTCTTGAGGTGAACTTGATTTGAGACAGGCCTGAAGTTCAAACTCCTCCCCGCACCTCAGGTATTCAATCAATCAATCAATCAATCAATCAATCAATCAATCAATCAATCAATCAATGTATTTGACGTATGTGTTGGCCCCCAGGTCTGCTACAAACACAAGGTGATCAACACTAACTCATCAAGTCAAGGAGGAGAAGTGAACGTGACAGATGTATTGATTAGTGATCATAGATCCTCTATTTGATAGATCATTATTTTTTTAATGAACTTGTTTCTTCTTCCTCCCTCTGTATATCTGACGGGTGTGTCATCTGCCGTTCGTTGAATATCGGGCTATCATCGTGTCAGTCGTCGTCGTGATGGCTATCGATCGCTTAGGGCTCAGGGCCCGGCATTGCATGTTGCCGTGGCGACGCTCAAGACTTGATGTTGAGGGCGCGTGCGGACCTCTCGTGGTGCCAGTCCCTCAGACGGGCATAATGAGGGCTCTGAATCTCTGTAAGGAACTTTTCCCTAACCACCCAGAGAGAAAGAGCGAGAGAGAGAGCGAGAAAGAGGTGGAGAGAGAGGTAGAGAGAGAGAGACAATTGACAGGAAATGAAGACAGACAGAAATATGTCTAACATGCAACGGGAACGGTAAAACTACATCACAACTCAATACGGTAAAACTACATCACAACTCAATACGAGAAAGTGGTCCTGGAACAAGACCTGTATAACTCACGCCCCAAACCACCTGTATAAAACTCACGCCCCAAACCACCTGTATAAAACTCACGCCCCAAACCACCTGTATAACTCACGCCCCAAACCACCTGTATAAAACTCACGCCCCAAACCACCTGTATAAAACTCACGCCCCAAACCACCTATAAAACTCACGCCCCAAACCACCTGTATAACTCACGCCCCAAACCACCTGTATAACTCACCAAACCACCTGTATAACACACCAACCCACCTGTACAACACACCAACCCACCTGTATAAAACCACATGCAGAAGCTTAAAACACCTGAAGTCCATAACTCAACTGTTGAGTTCTACTAGAAGTCTTTAAAGGTGAACTCCGCAAGATGAAAACATCACCAGCGTCACCTGTGGCACGCCCACATTGGGAAGTAGGACATCGCCTCGTTCTGTGTGTATCATCTTGCAGAGTGTACCTTTATCATTAGCTGTAACACACAGGCATGTCAGCATCGGCCATAACTTAACAGTAACACACTTTACCACACAGCCTTTAAACAAACAGACTATACCAGAGTCAGCTGTAGGATATCACACAGACTAAATCAGAGTCAGCTGTAGGATATCACACAGACTACACCAGAGTCAGCTGTAGGATATCACACAGACTAAATCAGAGTCAGCTGTAGGATATCACACAGACTACACCAGAGTCAGCTGTAGGATATCACACAGACTACACCAGAGTCAGCTGTAGGATAAACACACAGACTAAATCAGAGTCAGCTGTAGGATATCACACAGACTACACCAGAGTCAGCTGTAGGATAAACACACAGACTAAATCAGAGTCAGCTGTAGGATATCACACAGACTAAATCAGAGTCAGCTGTAGGATATCACACAGACTACACCAGAGTCAGCTGTAGGATATCACACAGACTACACCAGAGTCAGCTGTAGGATATCACACAGACTACACCAGAGTCAGCTGTAGGATATCACACAGACTAAACCAGAGTCAGCTGTAGGATATCACACAGACTAAACCAGAGTCAGCTGTAGGATATCACACAGACTAAACCAGAGTCAGCTGTAGGATATCACACAGACTAAATCAGAGTCAGCTGTAGGATATCACACAGACTAAATCAGAGTCAGCTGTAGGATATCACACAGACTAAATCAGAGTCAGCTGTAGGATATCACACAGACTAAATCAGAGTCAGCTGTAGGATATCACACAGACTATACCAGAGTCAGCTGTAGGATATCACACAGACTATACCAGAGTCAGCTGTAGGATATCACACAGACTATACCAGAGTCAGCTGTAGGATATCACACAGGCATAGCTTTATAAACGCACAGGCTGTTTACCTGGCCCTCTTCATTGTCTCATCGTCTGGGTCCTGCACTGAGAGAGCCAGGGGGGGAAAACGCAGTATCAGAATGCCCCGATTACATTTTACACTTTTGTTATGATACAACTATGGACTCCTTTCTGTGGCCCCATGTCAAACTTCGTCTCCCTCTCCTGGGCCTCTTGTCCCATCTGGGGCCCCGTGTCAACTTTCTCTCCCTCTCCTGGACCTCTTGTCCCATCTGGGGCCAAGGGTCAACTTTCTCTCCCTCTCCTGGACCTCTTGTCCCATCTGGGGCCCCGTGTCAACTTTCTCTCCCTCTCCTGGGCTTCTCGTCCTCTCTGGACCACTGACACCTCTCTCTTTCTCAATTACATTTACAATATGTTTTAAAGAATAGAGAAAGGTCAAATGTTATATTATTGTCTATGTACAGTATTGTAACAATGTTCATGTAGTTGAAGTATGAAAGGTAAAATAAATAAACAGATAAATATAGTTTCTATTTACAATGTTGTTTGTTCTCCACTGGTTGTCCTTTTTTCATGGTAATGGGACACACATCTTGCTGCTGTGTTTGCACATTGCAGTATTTCACCTAACAGATATGGGAGTTTATCGATGTTTCATTTGTTTTCTAATTCTTTGTGGGTCTGTGTAATCTGAGGGAAATATGTGTCTCTAATATGGTCATACATTTCGCAGGAGGTTAGGAAGTGCAGCTCAGTTTCCACCTCATTTTGTGGGCAGTGTGCACCTAGCCTGTCTTCTCTTGAGAGCCAGGTCTGCCTACAGCGGCCTTTCTCAATAGCAAGGCTAAGCTCACTGAGTCTGTACATAGTCAAAGCTTTCCTTAAGTTTGGGTCAGTCCCAGTGGTCAGGTATTCTGTTTAGGGCCAGGTATTCTGTTTAGGGTTTTTTGGTTTATCCTTTCCAGCGTGTCAAATAGTTCTCTTTTTGCTCCAGCAACATTTGGTTGGGTCTAAACGTGTTTCTGTCCTTGGGGCTCTGTGGGGTCCGATTGTGAACAGAGCCCCAGAACCAGCTGGCTGAGGAGATTCTTCTCCAGGTTTATCTCTCTGTAGGTGAGGGATTTGTGGTAGATTTGGGGAAATTTTGGTTGGTTAGTAGACCCCAGACCTCACAACCATTCTGGGCAATGGGTTCAATAACTGATTGAAGTATTTTTTTGCCAGATCCTAATTGGGAGGTAGAGTTTTATGTTCCTTTTGATGGTGTAGAAGGCACTTCATGCCTTGGCTCTTAGATCCTTCAAATCCTTGTGGAATTTACCTGTGGTGCGGATGTTTAGGCGGAGGTAGGTGTAATTCTGTGTGTTCTCTAGGGCAGCCAGTGTCTAGATTTAATTTGTAATTGTTGTCTTGGCTACTGGACATTTTTTTAAACAACAATTTTGTCTTACTGAGACTCACTGTCTGGGCACAAGTCTGACAAAATCTGTGCAGAATATCTAGGTGCTGCTGTAGGCCCTCCTTCGTTGGGGACAGAAGCACCAGATCATCAGCAAACAGTGGACATTTGATTTCTGAGTCCAGTAGGTTGAGGCCCGGTTGCTCTAGACTGTTCTAGTGCCCTCGCCAATTCATTGATATTTTTATGATGAAGAGGGTCTCACTCACTCACTCACTCACTCACTCACTCACTCACTCACTCACTCACTCACTCACTCACTCACTCACTCACTCACTCACTCACTCACTCACTCACTGTAGTCGGTGCCTGTGAGTTGGGCCAGCATGCGGAAGGAGCGGGACTGGGTAGTGCCTGTGCGGGGCTGCCAATCCTGAGGGTCCTCGATCAGCCTCTTCTTGCTGCGGTCGTTGGGGATGAACATGGGGATGCCATCCACCCGCAGACCGTGCCTAGTACACACCCCACGTCACCACAATGTTAATATAACGTTAACAACGGACCATGCACAGAAACACGCGCAAGGTTCCCACAATGTTCCAACAACGTTAACATAACAAACACATGGCATTATCAATGTTAGAACAACCACGACGTGAAGCCAGCGACGGGCAAGCGAAGAATGATAGCTAATAATTATAATACATTACCACGCACTGATTACCGAACTTATGGATAGACAGACTACTATAGGACAGATTACTATAGGACAGACTACTATAGGACAGACTACTATAGGACAGACTACTATAGGACAGACTACTATAGGACAGATTACTATAGGACAGACTACTATAGGACAGACTACTATAGGACAGACTACTATAGGACAGACTACTATAGGACAGACTACTATAGGACAGATTACTATAGGACAGACTACTATAGACAGACTACTGTAGACTACTACAGAAAAACTACTGTAGGCAGACTACTATAGGACAGACTACTATAGGACAGATTACTATAGGACAGACTACTATAGGACAGACTACTATAGGACAGACTACTATAGGACAGACTACTATAGGACAGACTACTATAGGACAGATTACTATAGGACAGACTACTATAGACAGACTACTGTAGACTACTACAGAAAAACTACTGTAGGCAGACTACTATAGGACAGACTACTATAGGACAGATTACTATAGGACAGACTACTATAGGACAGACTACTATAGGACAGACTACTATAGGACAGATTACTATAGGACAGACTACTATAGACAGACTACTGTAGACTACTACAGAAAAACTACTGTAGGCAGACTACTATAGGACAGATTGCTATAGGACAGATTACTATAGGACAGACTACTATAGGACAGACTACTATAGGACAGACTACTGTAGACTACTACAGAAAAACTACTGTAGGCAGACTACTATAGGACAGACTACTGTAGGACAGACTGCTGTAGGACAGACTTCTGTAGGACAGACTACTGTAGACAGACAGTATGCAGCCAGGAGATGATCAAACACACACATACAGCACATAACCAACAAACCAGAACCCTAAATCCCTGGTCAAAAGCAGTGCACTATATAGGGAATAGGGTGCCATAGGGCTCTGGTCTAAAGTAGTGCACTACGTAGGGAATAGGGTGCCATAGGGCTCTGGGTCTAAAGTAGTGCACTACGTAGGGAATAGGGTGCCATTTCGAATGCAGACCATGTCATATTCAACCTGTCCTCCAATATGTTCTATCTAACATGGCTGTCTGACACCGTGTCAATATGTCCACCCCGACACCGTGTCAATATGTCCTCTCCGACACCGTGTCAATATGTCCACCCCGACACCGTGTCAATATGTCCACCCCGACACCGTGTCAATATGTCCACCCCGACACCGTGTCAATATGTCCACCCCGACACCGTGTCAATATGTCCACCCCGACACCGTGTCAATATGTCCACCCCGACACCGTGTCAATATGTCCACCCCGACACCGTGTCAATATGTCCACCCCGACACCGTGTCAATATGTCCACCCCGACACCGTGTCAATATGTCCTCTCCGACACCGTGTCAATATGTCCTCTCCGACACCGTGTCAATATGTCCTCTCCGACACCGTGTCAATATGTCCTCTGACACCGTGTCAATATGTCCTCTCCTACACCGTGTCAATATGTCCTCTCCAACACCGTGTCAATATGTCCTCTCTAACATGGCTCTAGTGACCAGCGGTCAAATAGGTTGGACCATAATGCATCTGTCTCTTACTTCTCGTGTTGGTAAATCTGGTGGTCATAGAAAGATTGATCATCTCTGCAGGGGGGAGGAGGAAGAGGAGTAGATGGGGCAGGGATGAAGAAAATAAGGGGAGAAGAGGCAGGAGGAAGTGGAGAGGGAGGAGGAGAGTGGAAAGAGGAAGAGGAGAGGGGGAGAGAAGGCGGACGAGAGTGGAAAGAGGGAGGGCAGGAGGAAAAGGAGAGGGGGAGAGAGGGCAGAAGGAAGAGGGAGAGGAGGGAGAGGAGAGGATGAGAGTAGGGAGGGAGGAAGGTCAGGAGGAAAAGGAGAGGAAGAGAGGAGGAAGAGGAGAGGAAGAGGATGAGAAGAGAAAATGAGAGGAGGGCGGGAGGAGAGGTTAAGAGGGCAGGAGGAAGAGGAGAGGATGAGAGGGAGGAAGGGAGGGAGGAGAGGATGAGGAGGGAGGGCATGGGGAAGAAGAGAGGAAGGAGGGAGGGCAGGAGGAAGAGAGGAGAGGAAGAGAGGAGGAGAGGAGAGGAGAGGATGAGAGAAGGAAAGGAGGGAGGGCAGGAGGAAGAGGAAAGGAAGAGAGGAGGAGAGGAAGAGAGGTTGAGAGGAGGGAGGGAGGGAGGGAGGGAGGGAGGGAGGGAGGGAGGGAGGGAGGGAGGGGGGAGGGAGGGGGAGGGAGGGAGGGAGGGAGGGGGGCAGGAGGAAGAGAGGAGGAGAGGAGGGAGGGCAAGAGGACGAGGAGAGTAGTAGAAGACAACAAATGACAGGAGAATGAGAGAAATACTGTTAGATAAAGAATTAACTGTGTTACTGTTACTACTGACCTGTGTTACTACTGACCTGTGTTACTACTGACCTGTGTTACTACTGACCTGTGTTACTGTTACTACTGAACTGTGTTACTACTGAACTGTGTTACTGTTACTACTGAACTGTGTTACTACTGAACTGACCTGTGTTACTACTGACCTGTGTTACTACTGACCTGTGTTACTACTGACCTGTGTTACTGTTACTACTGACCTGTGATACTGTTACTACTGACCTGTGTTACTGTTACTACTGACCTGTGTTACTGTTACTACTGACCTGTGTTACTACTGACCTGTGTTACTACTGACCTGTGTTACTACTGACCTGTGCTACTACTGACCTGTGCTACTGTTACTACTGACCTGTGCTACTACTGACCTGTGCTACTGTTACTACTGACCTGTGCTACTACTGACCTGTGCTACTACTGACCTGTGCTACTACTGACCTGTGTTACTACTGACCTGTGTTACTGTTACTACTGAACTGTGTTACTGTTACTACTGAACTGTGTTACTGTTACTACTGAACTGTGTTACTGTTAATTCTGAACTGTGTTACTGTTACTACTGAACTGTGTTACTACTGCTAAGAGAAAGACCTTCATTAATTATTACTAACCACTAGCTCAGATACTGACAGGAAAACTATGATTTAACATTCAAGTAAAAAGGAAGTAAAGAGCGTTTACTAACTTCTCATCCATCTGCGGAGAGAAAGAAGAGAGAAAGAAGATGGGGGTTCAGTTTGGAAAAACAAGACGACAACAGTTGGTAAGAACTTGTCAAATCAACAATAGTTGTAGAGAACAGTCAACAGTGAGGAGACAGATTCGTTGTGGGATGCAGAGTATCATGCAGTTGGGGTGAAAACAAACACAGGTTTTCATTGTTGACGGGTTCCGTCAGAGAGACACAGCATGGGCTGTTCTGATGGCTTTCACAAAAAAGGCGCAGGCAGGCTGTGTGACACATCTGGAAGGCATCCAGTGTCCCCGTCTTCGTCTCGCGGATTCAGAACAGATCCGTTTCAAGTTGATGTCTGTATTGAGTGTTTGTCTAACTTCTAAAACGATTTATTTATTTCTCCTTTGTTTAGAAACACATTGTATTTTACAATAATTATCTGGCCTGTAAATTTAAATCCATAAAGTTATTTACGACCAACCAGAAAGCCAAATATGTCCCTTGCGTTTTACACTTCTATAACATTGGTACCTTGCCGGAACCAATGCAACCAGCCTGAAAACAATTACCAGAAACAATAATTTTCAATATTCTTAGCAATGATTTAGGAGTCCATGTGATTAAGTATTAGCTAGGCAGCCACATTGTTGTTCTCTTATTGAAATACAACTTCAGTTCATGAACTTAACTAGTTAGCTAGATAACGAAGTAAACAAGCTAGCCAGTTACATAGCCTCGTTGCCACAAGCTAACATTATAAGCGGCAAGCTAGATTCATCTGGCTATTGTGGCTTGATCGGACGCGACCATTACCAACCAAATACAAAAAACACCGTGTCAATATGTCCTCTCTAACACTGTGTCAAATATGTCCTATAAATGACGTCTAGCTAGATAGTTAGCCAAATATAGCTACTGAAACAGATGTCATTTTGATTTGTTTTAGGTGGAAAACATTGTTTGCATTCATCAGCCAGCTAGCTTTTTTTCCTGACCAGCACCGTCCCAGAGTCCTGACTCGTTTTGCAGCGGCAGGTGCGCAAGACAAAACTTTACCAGCATCATAGCATACGAACTGGTGAATCGCTGTTAGATATGAAATATGAGTGATGGTGTAATAAATCTGTAATAACTACGTAAAAAAAAAAAAACATTTATGAACGTGTTCAATTATTAAATGTGAAATTCAGTCATATTCAGGTTCTGATTAGTCAACAAGCTTAGTTGACGCGTCAAATACTGTTATTTGGCGTGCATCGCAAAGACCCAAACGGCGTTCCATACAACCCTGCCTTGTCGTAGGTCACAGATTAGTTCTGAACATGAATAGTAGGACTCTGTACGATTTAGTCTCTGTCATAAAGAAAACAGCTGTGTGAAGGAGTGGCAGTTTAGTATCCTGCTGAATAATGTGGAGGGTAACCTAATCCACAAAACATACTGGAGGAAGATGGCCGGAGGACAGACGGCTGGAGGACAGACTACTCCTTTAAAACTAAAAGTACTAAGTGTTTCATTTTTTTTTTTTTACTTAAAAAAACAACAACTTTGTACTGCTTCTTTAAAACTGTTCACAACAATCTTGTGACTCTTCATAGATAAGATTAATATGGTCTTCTAAAAGAAGACTGGTTGAAGTCGGAGCTTTTTTCACAATAGAGTCAACTGTTTCTAGTGTTATAAACCCCTATTTTTCTCTCTCAGTTTGCTGTGCTTGAGACACAGAATACAGACGTGGCCTTAACTGTTTATAACAACTTGCTAGTGTTTCTAACCTCTATCTCTCTATCTAGGAAGTGTTTTAGACCGTGGAAGTATGAGCGCTATACAGGTCAGGGTTCAGGTCCGTGTGACTGCTCCAAGAAAGGCTAGTTAGGTAACCCAGCAACACCTCAGTAAAAACCATTCTGACAGCTCAGCAGATTCTAAGCGAAAGGTCCTGAGCGCAGAACAGCTAAATACAGTCACAGACAACATCTAGACCTTTCTAAAAACTCATACCTTAACACATCCTCTATCCCTTCCCCCAACACACCACGGTGACCGTGAACCAAGTATCAGGCATGGAACAAGGTTTGCAAAATCCTTCAAACTTTCCCCAAACTACCAGGTTATCTAGAAATCCTGATCAGAGGACTCTGGATTTCCTACTTACAGGAATCTCCCTAAAGGGTTTGTAAAAGCCTGGATCCCCCCCCCATCTGAAACAGTAACACCTGGTCGGACCACCCTGTTAATTTAAAGCCCCCCGTACTTTATAAGTAGGGCACTACCTTTAACCAGAACCCCTATGTAGGGCACTACCTTTAACCAGAACCCCCCTACGTAGGGCACTACCTTTAACCAGAACCCCTATGTAGGGCACTACCTTTAACCAGAAACCCCTATGTAGGGCTCTACCTTTAACCAGAACCCCCCTATGTAGGGCACTACCTTTAACCAGAACCCCTATGTAGGGCACTACCTTTGACCAGAGCTATATACTGAGTGTACAAAACATTAAGGACACCTTCCTAATATTGAGTTGCAAACCCACCCGCCTCTTCTGCCCTCAGAACAGCCTCAACGGGATACTGGCAAAGAGAATGTTCTCTCTCTCTAGCCAATAAGACAAAGAGAATGTTCTCTCTCTTTAGCCAATAAGACAAAGTTGAAGCATTCGTCTGATGGACGTCCATTTTATTTCCTGTATTCTACTCAACAGTCTGGTCTCAACAGACCAGGAGAAGACATCTTCTGATTAGATCATCAAATCATACTACAACTTAACCTTCCCTCTTAAAATGTGCAGTCAGCAATTTCTACTCCCAGGAGAGTTACCTGAATGACTCAGAGCTGAAACGTATACCTAAAATCTACCTTCCACAGGAACCCAGAGTGACTTGTTTAACTCAAATACAGGGAAACATTTGGTCTGTTCTCTCCCAGAGGAGGTGTGGTGTTTGGTCTGTTCTCTCCCAGAGGAGGTGTGGTGTTTGGTCTGTTCTCCCCCAGAGGAGGTGTGGTGTTTGGTCTGTTCTCTCCCAGAGGAGGTGTTTGGTCTGTTCTCCCCCAGAGGAGGTGTTTGGTCTGTTCTCTCCCAGAGGAGGTGTGGTGTTTGGTCTGTTCTCTCCCAGAGGTGGTGTTTGGTCTGTTCTCTCCCAGAGGAGGTGTTTGGTCTGTTCTCTCCCAGAGGAGGTGTTTGGTCTGTTCTCCCCCAGAGGAGGTGTGGTGTTTGGTCTGTTCTCTCCCAGAGAAGGTGTGGTGTTTGGTCTGTTCTCTCCCAGAGAAGGTGTGGTGTTTGGTCTGTTCTCTCCCAGAGAAGGTGTGGTGTTTGGTCTGTTCTCTCCCAGAGGAGGTGTGGTGTTTGGTCTGTTCTCTCCCAGAGAAGGTGTGGTGTTTGGTCTGTTCTCTCCCAGAGGAGGTGTGGTGTTTGGTCTGTTCTCCCCCAGAGGAGGTGTTTGGTCTGTTCTCTCCCAGAGGAGGTGTGGTGTTTGGTCTGTTCTCTCCCAGAGGGGGTGTGGTGTTTGGTCTGTTCTCCCCCAGAGGAGGTGTGGTGTTTGGTCTGTTTTCTCCCAGAGGAGGTGTGGTGTTTGGTCTGTTCTCTCCCAGAGGGGGTGTGGTGTTTGGTCTGTTCTCCCCCAGAGGAGGTGTTTGGTCTGTTCTCTCCCAGAGGAGGTGTGGTGTTTGGTCTGTTCTATCACAGAGGAGGTGTTTGGTCTGTTCTCTCCCAGAGGAGGTGTTTGGTCTGTTCTCCCCCAGAGGAGGTGTGGTGTTTGGTCTGTTCTCCCCCAGAGGAGGTGTGGTGTTTGGTCTGTTCTCTCCCAGAGAAGGTGTGGTGTTTGGTCTGTTCTCTCCCAGAGGAGGTGTGGTGTTTGGTTTGTTCTCTCCCAGAGGAGGTGTGGTGTTTGGTCTGTTCTCTCCCAGAGGAGGTGTGGTGTTTGGTCTGTTCTCTCCCAGAGGGGTGTGGTGTTTGGTCTGTTCTCTCCCAGAGGAGGTGTTTGGTCTGTTCTCTCCCAGAGAAGGTGTGGTGTTTGGTCTGTTCTCTCCCAGAGAAGGTGTGGTGTTTGGTCTGTTCTCTCCCAGAGGAGGTGTGGTGTTTGGTCTGTTCTCTCCCAGAGGAGCTGTGGTGTTTGGTCTGTTCTCTCCCAGAGGGGGTGTGGTGTTTGGTCTGTTCTCTCCCAGAGGAGGTGTTTGGTCTGTTCTCTCCCAGAGGAGGTGTGGTGTTTGGTCTGTTCTATCACAGAGGAGGTGTTTGGTCTGTTCTCCCCCAGAGGAGGTGTTTGGTCTGTTCTCTCCCAGAGGAGGTGTGGTGTTTGGTCTGTTCTATCACAGAGGAGGTGTTTGGTCTGTTCTCCCCCAGAGGAGGTGTTTGGTCTGTTCTCTCCCAGAGGAGGTGTGGTGTTTGGTCTGTTCTCTCCCAGAGGAGGTGTGGTGTTTGGTCTGTTCTCTCCCAGAGTAGGTGTGGTGTTTGGTCTGTTCTCTCCCAGAGGAGGTGTGGTGTTTGGTCTGTTCTCTCCCAGAGGAGGTGTGGTGTTTGGTCTGTTCTCTCCCAGAGGGGGTGTGGTGTTTGGTCTGTTCTCTCCCAGAGGGGGTGTGGTGTTTGGTCTGTTCTCTCCCAGAGGAGGTGTGGTGTTTGGTCTGTTCTCTCCCAGAGGAGGTGTTTGGTCTGTTCTCTCCCAGAGGGGGTGTGGTGTTTGGTCTGTTCTCTCCCAGAGGAGGTGTGGTGCTTGGTCTGTTCTCTCCCAGAGGAGGTGTTTGGTCTGTTCTCCCCCAGAGGAGGTGTTTGGTCTGTTCTCTCCCAGAGGAGGTGTTTGGTCTGTTCTCTCCCAGAGGAGGTGTTTGGTCTGTTCTCTCCCAGAGGAGGTGTTTGGTCTGTTCTCCCCCAGAGGAGGTGTGGTGTTTGGTCTGTTCTCCCCCAGAGGAGGTGTGGTGTTTGGTCTGTTCTCTCCCAGAGAATGTGTGGTGTTTGGTCTGTTATCTCCCAGAGAAGGTGTGGTGTTTGGTCTGTTCTCTCCCAGAGAAGGTGTGGTGTTTGGTCTGTTCTCTCCCAGAGAAGGTGTGGTGTTTGGTCTGTTCTCTCCCAGAGAAGGTGTGGTGTTTGGTCTGTTCTCTCCCAGAGGAGGTGTGGTGTTTGGTCTGTTCTCTCCCAGAGAAGGTGTGGTGTTTGGTCTGTTCTCTCCCAGAGGAGGTGTGGTGTTTGGTCTGTTCTCCCCCAGAGGAGGTGTTTGGTCTGTTCTCTCCCAGAGGAGGTGTGGTGTTTGGTCTGTTCTCTCCCAGAGGGGGTGTGGTGTTTGGTCTGTTCTCCCCCAGAGGAGGTGTGGTGTTTGGTCTGTTTTCTCCCAGAGGAGGTGTGGTGTTTGGTCTGTTCTCTCCCAGAGGGGGTGTGGTGTTTGGTCTGTTCTCCCCCAGAGGAGGTGTTTGGTCTGTTCTCTCCCAGAGGAGGTGTGGTGTTTGGTCTGTTCTATCACAGAGGAGGTGTTTGGTCTGTTCTCTCCCAGAGGAGGTGTTTGGTCTGTTCTCCCCCAGAGGAGGTGTGGTGTTTGGTCTGTTCTCCCCCAGAGGAGGTGTGGTGTTTGGTCTGTTCTCTCCCAGAGAAGGTGTGGTGTTTGGTCTGTTCTCTCCCAGAGGAGGTGTGGTGTTTGGTTTGTTCTCTCCCAGAGGAGGTGTGGTGTTTGGTCTGTTCTCTCCCAGAGGAGGTGTGGTGTTTGGTCTGTTCTCTCCCAGAGGGGTGTGGTGTTTGGTCTGTTCTCTCCCAGAGGAGGTGTTTGGTCTGTTCTCTCCCAGAGAAGGTGTGGTGTTTGGTCTGTTCTCTCCCAGAGAAGGTGTGGTGTTTGGTCTGTTCTCTCCCAGAGGAGGTGTGGTGTTAGGTCTGTTCTCTCCCAGAGGAGCTGTGGTGTTTGGTCTGTTCTCTCGCAGAGGGGGTGTGGTGTTTGGTCTGTTCTCTCCCAGAGGAGGTGTTTGGTCTGTTCTCTCCCAGAGGAGGTGTTTGGTCTGTTCTCCCCCAGAGGAGGTGTTTGGTCTGTTCTCTCCCAGAGGAGGTGTGGTGTTTGGTCTGTTCTATCACAGAGGAGGTGTTTGGTCTGTTCTCCCCCAGAGGAGGTGTTTGGTCTGTTCTCTCCCAGAGGAGGTGTGGTGTTTGGTCTGTTCTCTCCCAGAGGAGGTGTGGTGTTTGGTCTGTTCTCTCCCAGAGTAGGTGTGGTGTTTGGTCTGTTCTCTCCCAGAGGAGGTGTGGTGTTTGGTCTGTTCTCTCCCAGAGGAGGTGTGGTGTTTGGTCTGTTCTCTCCCAGAGGGGGTGTGGTGTTTGGTCTGTTCTCTCCCAGAGGGGGTGTGGTGTTTGGTCTGTTCTCTCCCAGAGGAGGTGTGGTGTTTTGTCTGTTCTCTCCCAGAGGAGGTGTTTGGTCTGTTCTCTCCCAGAGGAGGTGTTTGGTCTGTTCTCTCCCAGAGGAGGTGTTTGGTCTGTTCTCCCCCAGAGGAGGTGTGGTGTTTGGTCTGTTCTCCCCCAGAGGAGGTGTGGTGTTTGGTCTGTTCTCTCCCAGAGAATGTGTGGTGTTTGGTCTGTTATCTCCCAGAGAAGGTGTGGTGTTTGGTCTGTTCTCTCCCAGAGAAGGTGTGGTGTTTGGTCTGTTCTCTCCCAGAGAAGGTGTGGTGTTTGGTCTGTTCTCTCCCAGAGAAGGTGTGGTGTTTGGTCTGTTCTCTCCCAGAGGAGGTGTGGTGTTTGGTCTGTTCTCTCCCAGAGAAGGTGTGGTGTTTGGTCTGTTCTCTCCCAGAGGAGGTGTGGTGTTTGGTCTGTTCTCCCCCAGAGGAGGTGTTTGGTCTGTTCTCTCCCAGAGGAGGTGTGGTGTTTGGTCTGTTCTCTCCCAGAGGGGGTGTGGTGTTTGGTCTGTTCTCCCCCAGAGGAGGTGTGGTGTTTGGTCTGTTTTCTCCCAGAGGAGGTGTGGTGTTTGGTCTGTTCTCTCCCAGAGGGGGTGTGGTGTTTGGTCTGTTCTCCCCAGAGGAGGTGTTTGGTCTGTTCTCTCCCAGAGGAGGTGTGGTGTTTGGTCTGTTCTATCACAGAGGAGGTGTTTGGTCTGTTCTCTCCCAGAGGAGGTGTTTGGTCTGTTCTCCCCCAGAGGAGGTGTGGTGTTTGGTCTGTTCTCCCCCAGAGGAGGTGTGGTGTTTGGTCTGTTCTCTCCCAGAGAAGGTGTGGTGTTTGGTCTGTTCTCTCCCAGAGGAGGTGTGGTGTTTGGTTTGTTCTCTCCCAGAGGAGGTGTGGTGTTTGGTCTGTTCTCTCCCAGAGGAGGTGTGGTGTTTGGTCTGTTCTCTCCCAGAGGGGTGTGGTGTTTGGTCTGTTCTCTCCCAGAGGAGGTGTTTGGTCTGTTCTCTCCCAGAGAAGGTGTGGTGTTTGGTCTGTTCTCTCCCAGAGAAGGTGTGGTGTTTGGTCTGTTCTCTCCCAGAGGAGGTGTGGTGTTTGGTCTGTTCTCTCCCAGAGGAGCTGTGGTGTTTGGTCTGTTCTCTCCCAGAGGGGGTGTGGTGTTTGGTCTGTTCTCTCCCAGAGGAGGTGTTTGGTCTGTTCTCTCCCAGAGGAGGTGTGGTGTTTGGTCTGTTCTATCACAGAGGAGGTGTTTGGTCTGTTCTCCCCCAGAGGAGGTGTTTGGTCTGTTCTCTCCCAGAGGAGGTGTGGTGTTTGGTCTGTTCTCTCCCAGAGGAGGTGTGGTGTTTGGTCTGTTCTCTCCCAGAGTAGGTGTGGTGTTTGGTCTGTTCTCTCCCAGAGGAGGTGTGGTGTTTGGTCTGTTCTCTCCCAGAGGAGGTGTGGTGTTTGGTCTGTTCTCTCCCAGAGGGGGTGTGGTGTTTGGTCTGTTCTCTCCCAGAGGGGGTGTGGTGTTTGGTCTGTTCTCTCCCAGAGGAGGTGTGGTGTTTGGTCTGTTCTCTCCCAGAGGAGGTGTTTGGTCTGTTCTCTCCCAGAGGAGGTGTGGTGTTTGGTCTGTTCTCTCCCAGAGGAGGTGTTTGGTCTGTTCTCTCCCAGAGGGGGTGTGGTGTTTGGTCAATTCTCTCCCAGAGGAGGTGTTTGGTCTGTTCTCCCCCAGAGGAGGTGTTTGGTCTGTTCTCTCCCAGAGGAGGTGTGGTGTTTGGTCTGTTCTCCCGCAGAGGAGGTGTTTGGTCTGTTCTCTCCCAGAGGAGGTGTGGTGTTTGGTCTGTTCTCTCCCAGAGGAGGTGTTTGGTCTGTTCTCCCCCAGAGGAGGTGTTTGGTCTGTTCTCTCCCAGAGGTGGTGTTTGGTCTGTTCTCTCCCAGAGGAGGTGTTTGGTCTGTTCTCTCCCAGAGGAGGTGTTTGGTCTGTTCTCCCCCAGAGGAGGTGTGGTGTTTGGTCTGTTCTCCCCCAGAGGAGGTGTGGTGTTTGGTCTGTTCTCTCCCAGAGAATGTGTGGTGTTTGGTCTGTTATCTCCCAGAGAAGGTGTGGTGTTTGGTCTGTTCTCTCCCAGAGAAGGTGTGGTGTTTGGTCTGTTCTCTCCCAGAGAAGGTGTGGTGTTTGGTCTGTTCTCTCCCAGAGGAGGTGTGGTGTTTGGTCTGTTCTCTCCCAGAGAAGGTGTGGTGTTTGGTCTGTTCTCTCCCAGAGGAGGTGTGGTGTTTGGTCTGTTCTCTCCCAGAGGGGGTGTGGTGTTTGGTCTGTTCTCCCCCAGAGGAGGTGTGGTGTTTGGTCTGTTCTCTCCCAGAGGAGGTGTGGTGTTTGGTCTGTTCTCCCCCAGAGGAGGTGTTTGGTCTGTTCTCTCCCAGAGGAGGTGTGGTGTTTGGTCTGTTCTATCACAGAGGAGGTGTTTGGTCTGTTCTCTCCCAGAGGAGGTGTTTGGTCTGTTCTCCCCCAGAGGAGGTGTGGTGTTTGGTCTGTTCTCTCCCAGAGGGGGTGTGGTGTTTGGTCTGTTCTCTCCCAGAGGAGGTGTTTGGTCTGTTCTCTCCCAGAGGAGGTGTTTGGTCTGTTCTCCCCCAGAGGAGGTGTTTGGTCTGTTCTCTCCCAGAGGAGGTGTGGTGTTTGGTCTGTTCTATCACAGAGGAGGTGTTTGGTCTGTTCTCCCCCAGAGGAGGTGTTTGGTCTGTTCTCCCCCAGAGGAGGTGTTTGGTCTGTTCTCTCCCAGAGGAGGTGTGGTGTTTGGTCTGTTCTATCACAGAGGAGGTGTTTGGTCTGTTCTCTCCCAGAGGAGGTGTTTGGTCTGTTCTCCCCCAGAGGAGGTGTGGTGTTTGGTCTGTTCTCTCCCAGAGGGGGTGTGGTGTTTGGTCTGTTCTCTCCCAGAGGAGGTGTTTGGTCTGTTCTCTCCCAGAGGAGCTGTGGTGTTTGGTCTGTTCTCTCCCAGAGGGGGTGTGGTGTTTGGTCTGTTCTCTCCCAGACGAGGTGTTTGGTCTGTTCTCTCCCAGAGGAGGTGTTTGGTCTGTTCTCCCCCAGAGGAGGTGTTTGGTCTGTTCTCTCCCAGAGGAGGTGTGGTGTTTGGTCTGTTCTATCACAGAGGAGGTGTTTGGTCTGTTCTCCCCCAGAGGAGGTGTTTGGTCTGTTCTCTCCCAGAGGAGGTGTGGTGTTTGGTCTGTTCTCTCCCAGAGGAGGTGTGGTGTTTGGTCTGTTCTCTCCCAGAGAAGGTGTGGTGTTTGGTCTGTTCTCTCCCAGAGGAGGTGTGGTGTTTGGTCTGTTCTCTCCCAGAGGAGGTGTGGTGTTTGGTCTGTTCTCTCCCAGAGGGGGTGTGGTGTTTGGTCTGTTCTCTCCCAGAGGGGGTGTGGTGTTTGGTCTGTTCTCTCCCAGAGGGGGTGTGGTGTTTGGTCTGTTCTCTCCCAGAGGAGGTGTGGTGTTTGGTCTGTTCTCTCCCAGAGGTGGTGTTTGGTCTGTTCTCTCCCAGAGGAGGTGTGGTGTTTGGTCTGTTCTCCCCCAGAGGAGGTGTTTGGTCTGTTCTCCCCCAGAGGAGGTGTTTGGTCTGTTCTCTCCCAGAGGAGGTGTGGTGTTTGGTCTGTTCTCCCCCAGAGGAGGTGTTTGGTCTGTTCTCTCCCAGAGGAGGTGTGGTGTTTGGTCTGTTCTCTCCCAGAGGAGGTGTTTGGTCTGTTCTCCCCCAGAGGAGGTGTTTGGTCTGTTCTCTCCCAGAGGTGGTGTTTGGTCTGTTCTCTCCCAGAGGAGGTGTTTGGTCTGTTCTCTCCCAGAGGAGGTGTTTGGTCTGTTCTCCCCCAGAGGAGGTGTGGTGTTTGGTCTGTTCTCCCCCAGAGGAGGTGTGGTGTTTGGTCTGTTCTCTCCCAGAGAAGGTGTGGTGTTTGGTCTGTTATCTCCCAGAGAAGGTGTGGTGTTTGGTCTGTTCTCTCCCAGAGAAAGTGTGGTGTTTGGTCTGTTCTCTCCCAGAGAAGGTGTGGTGTTTGGTCTGTTCTCTCCCAGAGGAGGTGTGGTGTTTGGTCTGTTCTCTCCCAGAGAAGGTGTGGTGTTTGGTCTGTTCTCTCCCAGAGGAGGTGTGGTGTTTGGTCTGTTCTCTCCCAGACGGGGTGTGGTGTTTGGTCTGTTCTCTCCCAGAGGAGGTGTGGTGTTTGGTCTGTTCTCCCCAGAGGAGGTGTTTGGTCTGTTCTCTCCCAGAGGAGGTGTGGTGTTTGGTCTGTTCTATCACAGAGGAGGTGTTTGGTCTGTTCTCTCCCAGAGGAGGTGTTTGGTCTGTTCTCCCCCAGAGGAGGTGTGGTGTTTGGTCTGTTCTCCCCCAGAGGAGGTGTGGTGTTTGGTCTGTTCTCTCCCAGAGAAGGTGTGGTGTTTGGTCTGTTCTCTCCCAGAGGAGGTGTGGTGTTTGGTTTGTTCTCTCCCAGAGGAGGTGTGGTGTTTGGTCTGTTCTCTCCCAGAGGAGGTGTGGTGTTTGGTCTGTTCTCTCCCAGAGGGGGTGTGGTGTTTGGTCTGTTCTCTCCCAGAGGAGGTGTTTGGTCTGTTCTCTCCCAGAGAAGGTGTGGTGTTTGGTCTGTTCTCTCCCAGAGAAGGTGTGGTGTTTGGTCTGTTCTCTCCCAGAGGAGGAGTGGTGTTTGGTCTGTTCTCTCCCAGAGGAGCTGTGGTGTTTGGTCTGTTCTCTCCCAGAGGGGGTGTGGTGTTTGGTCTGTTCTCTCCCAGAGGAGGTGTTTGGTCTGTTCTCTCCAAGAGGAGGTGTTTGGTCTGTTCTCCCCCAGAGGAGGTGTTTGGTCTGTTCTCTCCCAGAGGAGGTGTGGTGTTTGGTCTGTTCTATCACAGAGGAGGTGTTTGGTCTGTTCTCCCCCAGAGGAGGTGTTTGGTCTGTTCTCTCCCAGAGGAGGTGTGGTGTTTGGTCTGTTCTCTCCCAGAGGAGGTGTGGTGTTTGGTCTGTTCTCTCCCAGAGAAGGTGTGGTGTTTGGTCTGTTCTCTCCCAGAGGAGGTGTGGTGTTTGGTCTGTTCTCTCCCAGAGGAGGTGTGGTGTTTGGTCTGTTCTCTCCCAGAGGGGGTGTGGTGTTTGGTCTGTTCTCTCCCAGAGGGGGTGTGGTGTTTGGTCTGTTCTCTCCCAGAGGAGGTGTTTGGTCTGTTCTCTCCCAGAGGAGGTGTTTGGTCTGTTCTCTCCCAGAGGAGGTGTGGTGTTTGGTCTGTTCTCCCCCAGAGGAGGTGTTTGGTCTGTTCTCTACCAGAGGAGGTGTGGTGTTTGGTCTGTTCTCTCCCAGAGGAGGTGTTTGGTCTGTTCTCCCCCAGAGGAGGTGTTTGGTCTGTTCTCTCCCAGAGGTGGTGTTTGGTCTGTTCTCTCCCAGAGGAGGTGTTTGGTCTGTTCTCTCCCAGAGGAGGTGTTTGGTCTGTTCTCTCCCAGAGGAGGTGTTTGGTCTGTTCTCTCCCAGAGGAGTTGTTTGGTCTGTTCTCTCCCAGAGGAGGTGTGGTGTTTGGTCTGTTCTATCACAGAGGAGGTGTTTAGTCTGTTCTCCCCCAGAGGAGGTGTTTGGTCTGTTCTCTCCCAGAGGAGGTGTGGTGTTTGGTCTGTTCTCTCCCAGAGGAGGTGTGGTGTTTGGTCTGTTCTCTCCCAGAGGAGGTGTTTGGTCTGTTCTCTCCCAGAGAAGGTGTGGTGTTTGGTCTGTTCTCTCCCAGAGAAGGTGTGGTGTTTGGTCTGTTCTCTCCCAGAGGAGGAGTGGTGTTTGGTCTGTTCTCTCCCAGAGGAGCTGTGGTGTTTGGTCTGTTCTCTCCCAGAGGGGGTGTGGTGTTTGGTCTGTTCTCTCCCAGAGGAGGTGTTTGGTCTGTTCTCTCCCAGAGGAGGTGTGGTGTTTGGTCTGTTCTATCACAGAGGAGGTGTTTGGTCTGTTCTCCCCCAGAGGAGGTGTTTGGTCTGTTCTCTCCCAGAGGAGGTGTGGTGTTTGGTCTGTTCTCTCCCAGAGGAGGTGTGGTGTTTGGTCTGTTCTCTCCCAGAGAAGGTGTGGTGTTTGGTCTGTTCTCTCCCAGAGGAGGTGTGGTGTTTGGTCTGTTCTCTCCCAGAGGAGGTGTGGTGTTTGGTCTGTTCTCTCCCAGAGGGGGTGTGGTGTTTGGTCTGTTCTCTCCCAGAGGGGGTGTGGTGTTTGGTCTGTTCTCTCCCAGAGGAGGTGTGGTGTTTGGTCTGTTCTCCCCCAGAGGAGGTGTTTGGTCTGTTCTCTCCCAGAGGAGGTGTGGTGTTTGGTCTGTTCTCTCCCAGAGGAGGTGTTTGGTCTGTTCTCCCCCAGAGGAGGTGTTTGGTCTGTTCTCTCCCAGAGGTGGTGTTTGGTCTGTTCTCTCCCAGAGGAGGTGTTTGGTCTGTTCTCTCCCAGAGGAGGTGTTTGGTCTGTTCTCTCCCAGAGGAGGTGTGGTGTTTGGTCTGTTCTATCACAGAGGAGGTGTTTAGTCTGTTCTCCCCCAGAGGAGGTGTTTGGTCTGTTCTCTCCCAGAGGAGGTGTGGTGTTTGGTCTGTTCTCTCCCAGAGGAGGTGTTTGGTCTGTTCTCCCCCAGAGGAGGTGTTTGGTCTGTTCTCTCCCAGAGGAGGTGTTTGGTCTGTTCTCTCCCAGAGGAGGTGTTTGGTCTGTTCTCTCCCAGAGGAGGTGTTTGGTCTGTTCTCTCCCAGAGGAGGTGTTTGGTCTGTTCTCTCCCAGAGGAGGTGTGGTGTTTGGTCTGTTCTCTCCCAGAGGAGGTGTTTGGTCTGTTCTCTCCCAGAGGAGGTGTTTGGTCTGTTCTCTCCCAGAGGAGGTGTGGTGTTTGGTCTGTTCTATCACAGAGGAGGTGTTTAGTCTGTTCTCCCCCAGAGGAGGTGTTTGGTCTGTTCTCTCCCAGAGGAGGTGTGGTGTTTGGTCTGTTCTCTCCCAGAGGAGGTGTGGTGTTTGGTCTGTTCTCTCCCAGAGAAGGTGTGGTGTTTGGTCTGTTCTCTCCCAGAGGAGGTGTGGTGTTTGGTCTGTTCTCTCCCAGAGGAGGTGTGGTGTTTGGTCTGTTCTCTCCCAGAGGGGGTGTGGTGTTTGGCCTGTTCTCTCCCAGAGGGGGTGTGGTGTTTGGTCTGTTCTCTCCCAGAGGGGGTGTGGTGTTTGGCCTGTTCTCTCCCAGAGGAGGTGTTTGGTCTGTTCTCTCCCAGAGGGGGTGTGGTGTTTGGCCTGTTCTCTCCCAGAGGGGGTGTGGTGTTTGGTCTGTTCTCTCCCAGAGGAGGTGTTTGGTCTGTTCTCTCCCAGAGGAGGTTTATGGTCTGTTCTCTCCCAGAGGAGGTGTTTGGTCTGTTCTCTCCCAGAGGTGGTGTTTGGTCTGTTCTCTCCCAGAGGAGGTGTTTGGTCTGTTCTCCCCCAGAGGAGGTGTTTGGTCTGTTCTCCCCCAGAGGAGGTGTTTGGTCTGTTCTCTCCCAGAGGAGGTGTGGTGTTTGGTCTGTTCTCTCCCAGAGGAGGTGTTTGGTCTGTTCTCCCCCAGAGGAGGTGTTTGGTCTGTTCTCTCCCAGAGGTGGTGTTTGGTCTGTTCTCTCCCAGAGGAGGTGTTTGGTCTGTTCTCTCCCAGAGGAGGTGTTTGGACTGTGCTCTCCCAGAGGAGGTGTTTGGTCTGTTCTCCCCCAGAGGAGGTGTTTGGTCTGTTCTCTCCCAGAGGAGGTGTTTGGTCTGTTCTCCCCCAGAGGAGGTGTGGTGTTTGGTCTGTTCTCTCCCAGAGAAGGTGTGGTGTTTGGTCTGTTATCTCCCAGAGGGGGTGTGGTGTTTGGTCTGTTCTCCCCCAGAGGAGGTGTGGTGTTTGGTCTGTTCTCTCCCAGAGGAGGTGTGGTGTTTGGTCTGTTCTCTCCCAGAGGGGGTGTGGTGTTTGGTCTGTTCTCCCCCAGAGGAGGTGTTTGGTCTGTTCTCTCCCAGAGGAGGTGTGGTGTTTGGTCTGTTCTATCACAGAGGAGGTGTTTGGTCTGTTCTCTCCCAGAGGAGGTGTTTGGTCTGTTCTCCCCCAGAGGAGGTGTGGTGTTTGGTCTGTTCTCCCCCAGAGGAGGTGTGGTGTTTGGTCTGTTCTCTCCCAGAGAAGGTGTGGTGTTTGGTCTGTTCTCCCCCAGAGGAGGTGTGGTGTTTGGTTTGTTCTCTCCCAGAGGAGGTGTGGTGTTTGGTCTGTTCTCTCCCAGAGGAGGTGTGGGGTTTGGTCTGTTCTCTCCCAGAGGGGGTGTGGTGTTTGGTCTGTTCTCTCCCAGAGGAGGTGTTTGGTCTGTTCTCTCCCAGAGAAGGTGTGGTGTTTGGTCTGTTCTCTCCCAGAGAAGGTGTGGTGTTTGGTCTGTTCTCTCCCAGAGGAGGTGTGGTGTTTGGTCTGTTCTCTCCCAGAGGAGCTGTGGTGTTTGGTCTGTTCTCTCCCAGAGAAGGTGTGGTGTTTGGTCTGTTCTCTCCCAGAGGAGGTGTGGTGTTTGGTTTGTTCTCTCCCAGAGGAGGTGTGGTGTTTGGTCTGTTCTCTCCCAGAGGAGGTGTGGTGTTTGGTCTGTTCTCTCCCAGAGGGGGTGTGGTGTTTGGTCTGTTCTCTCCCAGAGGAGGTGTTTGGTCTGTTCTCTCCCAGAGAAGGTGTGGTGTTTGGACTGTTCTCTCCCAGAGAAGGTGTGGTGTTTGGTCTGTTCTCTCCCAGAGGAGGAGTGGTGTTTGGTCTGTTCTCTCCCAGAGGAGCTGTGGTGTTTGGTCTGTTCTCTCCCAGAGGGGGTGTGGTGTTTGGTCTGTTCTCTCCCAGAGGAGGTGTTTGGTCTGTTCTCTCCCAGAGGAGGTGTTTGGTCTGTTCTCCCCCAGAGGAGGTGTTTGGTCTGTTCTCTCCCAAAGGAGGTGTGGTGTTTGGTCTGTTCTATCACAGAGGAGGTGTTTGGTCTGTTCTCCCCCAGAGGAGGTTTTTGGTCTGTTCTCTCCCAGAGGAGGTGTGGTGTTTGGTCTGTTCTCTCCCAGAGGAGGTGTGGTGTTTGGTCTGTTCTCTCCCAGAGAAGGTGTGGTGTTTGGTCTGTTCTCTCCCAGAGGAGGTGTGGTGTTTGGTCTGTTCTCTCCCAGAGGAGGTGTGGTGTTTGGTCTGTTCTCTCCCAGAGAGGGTGTGGTGTTTGGTCTGTTCTCTCCCAGAGGGGGTGTGGTGTTTGGTCTGTTCTCTCCCAGAGGAGGTGTTTGGTCTGTTCTCTCCCAGAGGAGGTGTTTGGTCTGTTCTCCCCCAGAGGAGGTGTTTGGTCTGTTCTCTCCCAGAGGAGGTGTGGTGTTTGGTCTGTTCTCCCCCAGAGGAGGTTTTTGGTCTGTTCTCTCCCAGAGGAGGTGTTTGGTCTGTTCTCCCCCAGAGGAGGTGTTTGGTCTGTTCTCTCCCAGAGGTGGTGTTTGGTCTGTTCTCTCCCAGAGGAGGTGTTTGGTCTGTTCTCTCCCAGAGGAGGTGTTTGGTCTGTTCTCTCCCAGAGGAGGTGTGGTGTTTGGTCTGTTCTCTCCCAGAGGAGGTGTGGTGTTTGGTCTGTTCTCTCCCAGAGGAGGTGTGGTGTTTGGTCTGTTCTCTCCCAGAGGAGGTGTGGTGTTTGGTCTGTTCTCTCCCAGAGGAGGTGTGGTGTTTGGTCTGTTCTCTCCCAGAGGAGGTGTTTGGTCTGTTCTCCCCCAGAGGAGGTGTTTGGTCTGTTCTCTCCCAGAGGAGGTGTGGTGTTTGGTCTGTTCTCCCCCAGAGGAGGTGTTTGGTCTGTTCTCTCCCAGAGGAGGTGTGGTGTTTGGTCTGTTCTCTCACAGAGGAGGTGTTTGGTCTGTTCTCCCCCAGAGGAGGTGTTTGGTCTGTTCTCTCCCAGAGGTGGTGTTTGGTCTGTTCTCTCCCAGAGGAGGTGTTTGGTCTGTTCTCTCCCAGAGGAGGTGTTTGGTCTGTTCTCTCCCAGAGGAGGTGTTTGGTCTGTTCTCTCCCAGATGAGGTGTTTGGTCTGTTCTCTCCCAGAGGAGGTGTGGTGTTTGGTCTGTTCTATCACAGAGGAGGTGTTTAGTCTGTTCTCCCCCAGAGGAGGTGTTTGGTCTGTTCTCTCCCAGAGGAGGTGTGGTGTTTGGTCTGTTCTCTCCCAGAGGAGGTGTGGTGTTTGGTCTGTTCTCTCCCAGAGAAGGTGTGGTGTTTGGTCTGTTCTCTCCCAGAGGAGGTGTGGTGTTTGGTCTGTTCTCTCCCAGAGGGGTGTGGTGTTTGGTCTGTTCTCTCCCAGAGGTGTGGTGTTTGGTCTGTTCTCTCCCAGAGGGGGTGTGGTGTTTGGTCTGTTCTCTCCCAGAGGGGGTGTGGTGTTTGGTCTGTTCTCTCCCAGAGGAGGTGTTTGGTCTGTTCTCTCCCAGAGGAGGTGTTTGGTCTGTTCTCTCCCAGAGGAGGTGTTTGGTCTGTTCTCTCCCAGAGGAGGTGTTTGGTCTGTTCTCTCCCAGAGGAGGTGTTTGGTCTGTTCTCTCCCAGAGGAGGTGTTTGGTCTGTTCTCTCCCAGAGGAGGTGTGGTGTTTGGTCTGTTCTATCACAGAGGAGGTGTTTAGTCTGTTCTCCCCCAGAGGAGGTGTTTGGTCTGTTCTCTCCCAGAGGAGGTGTGGTGTTTGGTCTGTTCTCTCCCAGAGGAGGTGTGGTGTTTGGTCTGTTCTCTCCCAGAGAAGGTGTGGTGTTTGGTCTGTTCTCTCCCAGAGGAGGTGTGGTGTTTGGTCTGTTCTCTCCCAGAGGAGGTGTGGTGTTTGGTCTGTTCTCTCCCAGAGAAGGTGTGGTGTTTGGTCTGTTCTCTCCCAGAGGAGGTGTGGTGATTTGGTCTGTTCTCTCCCAGAGGAGGTGTTTGGTCTGTTCTCTCCCAGAGGAGGTGTTTGGTCTGTTCTCCCCCAGAGGAGGTGTTTGGTCTGTTCTCTCCCAGAGGAGGTGTGGTGTTTGGTCTGTTCTCCCCCAGAGGAGGTGTTTGGTCTGTTCTCTCCCAGAGGAGGTGTTTGGTCTGTTCTCTCCCAGAGGAGGTGTTTGGTCTGTTCTCCCCCAGAGGAGGTGTTTGGTCTGTTCTCTCCCAGAGGTGGTGTTTGGTCTGTTCTCTCCCAGAGGAGGTGTTTGGTCTGTTCTCTCCCAGAGGAGGTGTTTGGTCTGTTCTCCCCCAGAGGAGGTGTGGTGTTTGGTCTGTTCTCTCCCAGAGAAGGTGTGGTGTTTGGTCTGTTATCTCCCAGAGAAGGTGTGGTGTTTGGTCTGTTCTCTCCCAGAGAAGGTGTGGTGTTTGGTCTGTTCTCTCCCAGAGGAGGTGTGGTGTTTGGTCTGTTCTCTCCCAGAGAAGGTGTGGTGTTTGGTCTGTTCTCTCCCAGAGGAGGTGTGGTGTTTGGTCTGTTCTCTCCCAGAGGGGGTGTGGTGTTTGGTCTGTTCTCCCCCAGAGGAGGTGTGGTGTTTGGTCTGTTCTCTCCCAGAGGAGGTGTGGTGTTTGGTCTGTTCTCTCCCAGAGGGGGTGTGGTGTTTGCTCTGTTCTCCCCCAGAGGAGGTGTTTGGTCTGTTCTCTCCCAGAGGAGGTGTGGTGTTTGGTCTGTTCTATCACAGAGGAGGTGTTTGGTCTGTTCTCTCCCAGAGGAGGTGTTTGGTCTGTTCTCCCCCAGAGGAGGTTTGGTGTTTGGTCTGTTCTCCCCCGAGGAGGGGGGGGCGCCCCCAGGGGTGTGGTGTTTGGTCTGTTCTCCCCCAGAGGAGGTGTGGTGTTTGGTTTGTTCTCTCCCAGAGGAGGTGTGGTGTTTGGTCTGTTCTCTCCCAGAGTAGGTGTGGTGTTTGGTCTGTTCTCTCCCAGAGGGGGTGTGGTGTTTGGTCTGTTCTCTCCCAGAGGAGGTGTGGTGTTTGGTCTGTTCTCCCCCAGAGGAGGTGTTTGGTCTGTTCTCTCCCAGAGGAGGTGTGGTGTTTGGTCTGTTCTCTCCCAGAGAAGGTGTGGTGTTTGGTCTGTTCTCTCCCAGAGAAGGTGTGGTGTTTGGTCTGTTCTCTCCCAGAGGAGGTGTGGTGTTTGGTCTGTTCTCTCCCAGAGGAGCTGTGGTGTTTGGTCTGTTCTCTCCCAGAGGGGGTGTGGTGTTTGGTCTGTTCTCTCCCAGAGGAGGTGTTTGGTCTGTTCTCTCCCAGAGGAGGTGTTTGGTCTGTTCTCCCCCAGAGGAGGTGTTTGGTCTGTTCTCTCCCAGAGGAGGTGTGGTGTTTGGTCTGTTCTATCACAGAGGAGGTGTTTGGTCTGTTCTCCCCCAGAGGAGGTGTTTGGTCTGTTCTCTCCCAGAGGAGGTGTGGTGTTTGGTCTGTTCTCTCCCAGAGGAGGTGTGGTGTTTGGTCTGTTCTCTCCCAGAGAAGGTGTGGTGTTTGGTCTGTTCTCTCCCAGAGGAGGTGTGGTGTTTGGTCTTTTCTCTCCCAGAGGAGGTGTGGTGTTTGGTCTGTTCTCTCCCAGAGGGGGTGTGGTGTTTGGTCTGTTCTCTCCCAGAGGGGGTGTGGTGTTTGGTCTGTTCTCTCCCAGAGGAGGTGTTTGGTCTGTTCTCTCCCAGAGGAGGTGTTTGGTCTGTTCTCTCCCAGAGGAGGTGTTTGGTCTGTTCTCTCCCAGAGGAGGTGTTTGGTCTGTTCTCCCCCAGAGGAGGTGTTTGGTCTGTTCTCCCCCAGAGGAGGTGTTTGGTCTGTTCTCCTCCAGAGGAGGTGTTTGGTCTGTTCTCTCCCAGAGGAGGTGTTTGGTCTGTTCTCTCCCAGAGGAGGTGTTTGGTCTGTTCTCCCCCAGAGGAGGTGTTTGGTCTGTTCTCCCCCAGAGGAGGTGTTTGGTCTGTTCTCTCCCAGAGGAGGTGTTTGGTCTGTTCTCTCCCAGAGGAGGTGTGGTGTTTGGTCTGTTCTCCCCCAGAGGAGGTGTTTGGTCTGTTCTCTCCCAGAGGAGGTGTGGTGTTTGGTCTGTTCTCTCCCAGAGGAGGTGTTTGGTCTGTTCTCCCCCAGAGGAGGTGTTTGGTCTGTTCTCTCCCAGAGGTGGTGTTTGGTCTGTTCTCTCCCAGAAGAGGTGTTTGGTCTGTTCTCTCCCAGAGGAGGTGTTTGGTCTGTTCTCTCCCAGAGGAGGTGTTTGGTCTGTTCTCTCCCAGAGGAGGTGTTTGGTCTGTTCTCTCCCAGAGGAGGTGTTTGGTCTGTTCTCCCCCAGAGGAGGTGTTTGGTCTGTTCTCCCCCAGAGGAGGTGTTTGGTCTGTTCTCTCACAGAGGAGGTGTTTGGTCTGTTCTCCCCCAGAGGAGGTGTTTGGTCTGTTCTCTCCAGAGGAGGTGTTTGGTCTGTTCTCCCCCAGAGGAGGTGTGGTGTTTGGTCTGTTCTCCCCCAGAGGAGGTGTGGTGTTTGGTCTGTTCTCCCCCAGAGGAGGTGTTTGGTCTGTTCTCTCCCAGAGGTGGTGTTTGGTCTGTTCTCTCCCAGAGGTGGTGTTTGGTCTGTTCTCTCCCAGAGGAGGTGTGGTGTTTGGTCTGTTCTCCCCCAGAGGAGGTGTGGTGTTTGGTCTGTTCTCTCCCAGAGGAGGTGTGGTGTTTGGTCTGGTCTCCGCCAGAGGAGGTGTGGTGTTTGGTCTGTTCTCTCCCAGAGGAGGTGTTTGGTCTGTTCTCTCCCAGAGGAGGTGTGGTGTTTGGTCTGTTCTCTCCCAGAGGAGGTGTGGTGTTTGGTCTGTTCTCTCCCAGAGGGGGTGTGGTGTTTGGTCTGTTCTCTCCCAGAGGAGGTGTTTGGTCTGTTCTCTCCCAGAGGAGGTGTTTGGTCTGTTCTCTCCCAGAGGAGGTGTTTGGTCTGTTCTCTCCCAGAGGAGGTGTTTGGTCTGTTCTCTCCCAGAGGAGGTGAGGTGTTTGGTCTGTTCTCTCCCAGAGGAGGTTTATGGTCTGTTCTCTCCCAGAGGAGGTGTTTGTTCTGTTCTCTCCCAGAGGAGGTGTTTGGTCTGTTCTCTCCCAGAGGAGGTGTGGTGTTTGGTCTGTTCTCCCCCAGAGGAGGTGTTTGGTCTGTTCTCTCCCAGAGGAGGTGTGGTGTTTGGTCTGTTCTCCCCCAGAGGAGGTGTTTGGTCTGTTCTCTCCCAGAGGAGGTGTGGTGTTTGGTCTGTTCTCTCCCAGAGGAGGTGTTTGGTCTGTTCTCCCCAGAGGAGGTGTTTGGTCTGTTCTCTCCCAGAGGAGGTGTGGTGTTTGGTCTGTTCTATCACAGAGGAGGTGTTTGGTCTGTTCTCCCCCAGAGGAGGTGTTTGGTCTGTTCTCTCCCAGAGGAGGTGTGGTGTTTGGTCTGTTCTCTCCCAGAGGAGTTGTTTGGTCTGTTCTCCCCCAGAGGAGGTGTGGTGTTTGGTCTGTTCTCTCCCAGAGAGAGGTGTTTGGTCTGTTCTCTCCCAGAGGAGGTGTTTGGTCTGTTCTCCCCCAGAGGAGGTGTTTGGTCTGTTCTCCCCCAGAGGAGGTGTTTGGTCTGTTTTCTCACAGAGGAGATGTTTGGTCTGTTCTCTCCCAGATGAGGTTTATGGTCTGTTCTCCCCCAGAGGAGGTGTGGTGTTTGGTCTGTTCTCCCCCAGAGGAGGTGTGGTGTTTGGTCTGTTCTCCCCCAGAGGAGGTGTTTGGTCTGTTCTCCCCCAGAGGAGGTGTGGTGTTTGGTCTGTTCTCCCCCAGAGGAGGTGTGGTGTTTGGTCTGTTCTCCCCCAGAGGAGGTGTTTGGTCTGTTCTCCCCCAGAGGAGGTGTTTGGTCTGTTCTCTCCCAGAGGAGGTGTTTGGTCTGTTCTCTCCCAGAGGAGGTGTTTGGTCTGTTCTCCCCCAGAGGAGGTGTTTGGTCTGTTCTCCCCAGAGGAGGTGTGGTGTTTGGTCTGTTCTCCCCCAGAGGAGGTGTGGTGTTTGGTCTGTTCTCTCCCAGAGGAGGTGTGGTGTTTGGTCTGGTCTCTCCCAGAGGAGGTGTTTGGTCTGTTCTCTCCCAGAGGAGGTGTGGTGTTTGGTCTGTTCTCTCCCAGAGGGGGTGTGGTGTTTGGTCTGTTCTCTCCCAGAGGAGGTGTTTGGTCTGTTCTCTCCCAGAGGAGGTGTTTGGTCTGTTCTCTCCCAGAGGAGGTGTTTGGTCTGTTCTCTCCCAGAGGAGGTGTGGTGTTTGGTCTGTTCTCTCCCAGAGGAGGTGTGGTGTTTGGTCTGTTCTCCCCCAGAGGAGGTGTGGTGTTTGGTCTGTTTTCTCCCAGAGGAGGTGTGGTGTTTGGTCTGTTCTATCACAGAGGAGGTGTTTGGTCTGTTCTCCCCCAGAGGAGGTGTTTGGTCTGTTTTCTCCCAGAGGAGGTGTGGTGTTTGGTCTGTTCTATCACAGAGGAGGTGTTTGGTCTGTTCTCCCCCAGAGGAGGTGTTTGGTCTGTTCTCTCCCAGAGGAGGTGTGGTGTTTGGTCTGTTCTCTCCCAGAGGAGTTGTTTGGTCTGTTCTCCCCCAGAGGAGGTGTTTGGTCTGTTCTCCCCCAGAGGAGGTGTTTGGTCTGTTTTCTCCCAGAGGAGGTGTGGTGTTTGGTCTGTTCTCTCCCAGAGGAGGTGTTTGGTCTGTTCTCCCCCAGAGGAGGTGTTTGGTCTGTTCTCTCCCAGAGGAGGTGTTTGGTCTGTTCTCTCCCAGAGGAGGTGTTTGGTCTGTTCTCTCCCAGAGGAGGTGTTTGGTCTGTTCTCTCCCAGAGGAGGTGTTTGGTCTGTTCTCCCCCAGAGGAGGTGTTTGGTCTGTTCTCTCACAGAGGAGATGTTTGGTCTGTTCTCTCCCAGATGAGGTTTATGGTCTGTTCTCTCCCAGAGGAGGTGTATGGTCTGTTCTCCCCCAGAGGAGGTGTGGTGTTTGGTCTGTTCTCCCCCAGAGGAGGTGTGGTGTTTGGTCTGTTCTCCCCCAGAGGAGGTGTTTGGTCTGTTCTCCCCCAGAGGAGGTGTTTGGTCTGTTCTCTCCCAGAGGAGGTGTTTGGTCTGTTCTCTCCCAGAGGAGGTGTTTGGTCTGTTCTCCCCCAGAGGAGGTGTTTGTTCTGTTCTCCCCCAGAGGAGGTGTGGTGTTTGGTCTGTTCTCCCCCAGAGGAGGTGTGGTGTTTGGTCTGTTCTCTCCCAGAGGAGGTGTGGTGTTTGGTCTGGTCTCCCCCAGAGGAGGTGTGGTGTTTGGTCTGTTCTCTCCCAGAGGAGGTGTTTGGTCTGTTCTCTCCCAGAGGAGGTGTTTGGTCTGTTCTCTCCCAGAGGAGGTGTTTGGTCTGTTTTCTCCCAGAGGAGGTGTGGTGTTTGGTCTGTTCTCTCCCGGGGGTGGGCGCCCCCAGAGGAGGTGTGGTCGTTCTCCCCGGGGGTGCTGGTCTGTTCTCCCCAGAGGAGGTGTGGTGTTTGGTCTGTTCTCTCCCAGAGGAGGTGTTTGGTCTGTTCTCTCCCAGAGGAGGTGTGGTGTTTGGTCTGTTCTCCCCCAGAGGAGGTGTGGTGTTTGCATGGTTGTTTGTTTGTTTGTTTGTGTACCTACCCGTTGTGTTGCTGTAGCATGCTGGCGGGGGCCGCTGAGGCCGGGGTGTTAACTTTTGGGGCGTACGTCACAGGTTTAATGACCGTGTTACCGCCGCCAGGCGTGAATGGCCGCGCCATCTTGTTGATAGCGGTGCTGGGGGCAAAGGAGTATTTGGGCTGAACGGAGGCAGGGGCGAGCGAATCCTACAGGGTGTGAGAAGGGGGGGGGGGGGGGGACAAAGGGTAAAAAACCCACAGCAAATAACATGCAGTTAGACAAACACACATGTGCATTAATTGCGTGGGCCCTAGCTAAGCATACGTGTGTACTATACTGTACACACACACACAGAGTTTATCAATCCCATATTTTGGCCCATTGACTACCCATAGTAGTGCACTACTTTTGACCCATTGACTACCCATAGTAGTGTACTACTTTTGACCCACTGACTACCCATAGTAGTACACTATGTAGGGAATAGGGTACCATATGGAAAGCAAATATATTTATCTTGGAATGCAGGAGTTGGTCCTACTAAGGATCTTCCTCTTCCTCTGTTAGCGTGGCTATGATCTTCCTCTTCCTCTGTTAGCGTGGCTATGATCTTCCTCTGATAGCGTGGCTATGATCTTCCTCTTCCTCTGATAGCGTGGCTATGATCCGTCTCTGTTAGCGTGGCTATGATCCGTCTCTGTTAGCGTGGCTATGATCCGTCTCTGTTAGCGTGGCTATGATCCGTCTCTGTTAGCTTGGCTATGATCCGTCTCTCTTAGCTTGGCTATGATCCGTCTCTGTTAGCTTGGCTATGATCCGTCTCTGTTAGCTTGGCTATGATCCGTCTCTGTTAGCTTGGCTATGATCCGTCTCTGTTAGCTTGACTATGATCCGTCTCTGTTAGCTTGGCTATGATCCGTCTCTGTTAGCTTGGCTATGATCCGTCTCTGTTAGCTTGGCTATGATCCGTCTCTGTTAGCTTGGCTATGGTCTTCCTCTGTCTAGTGAAGACCAGACAGACAGGACTGTTTCTTTACTGCCTAGTGAAGACCAGACAGACAGGACTGTTTCTTTACTGCCTAGTGAAGACCAGACAGACAGGACTGTTTCTTTACTGCCTAGTGAAGACCAGACAGGACTGTTTCTTTACTGCCTAGTGAAGACCAGACAGACAGGACTGTTTCTTTACTGCCTAGTGAAGACCAGACAGACAGGACTGTTTCTTTACTGTCTAGTGAAGACCAGACAGAGAGGACTGTTTCTTTACTGTCTAGTGAAGACCAGACAGACAGGACTGTTTCTTTACTGCCTAGTGAAGACCAGACAGACAGGACTGTTTCTTTACTGCCTAGTGAAGACCAGACAGACAGGACTGTTTCTTTACTGTCTAGTGAAGACCAGACAGAGAGGACTGTTTCTTTACTGCCTAGTGAAGACCAGACAGACAGGACTGTTTCTTTACTGCCTAGTGAAGACCAGACAGACAGGACTGTTTCTTTACTGCCTAGTGAAGACCAGACAGACAGGACTGTTTCTTTACTGCCTAGTGAAGACCAGACAGACAGGACTGTTTCTTTACTGTCTAGTGAAGACCAGACAGACAGGACTGTTTCTTTACTGCCTAGTGAAGACCAGACAGACAGGACTGTTTCTTTACTGCCTAGTGAAGACCAGACAGACAGGACTGTTTCTTTACTGCCTAGTGAAGACCAGACAGAGAGGACTGTTTCTTTACTGCCTAGTGAAGACCAGACAGAGAGGACTGTTTCTTTACTGCCTAGTGAAGACCAGACAGGACTGTTTCTTTACTGTCTAGTGAAGACCAGACAGACAGGACTGTTTCTTTACTGCCTAGTGAAGACCAGACAGACAGGGCTGTTTCTTTACTGCCTAGTGAAGACCAGACAGACAGGACTGTTTCTTTACTGCCTAGTGAAGACCAGACAGACAGGGCTGTTTCTTTACTGCCTAGTGAAGACCAGACAGACAGGACTGTTTCTTTACTGCCTAGTGAAGACCAGACAGACAGGGCTGTTTCTTTACTGCCTAGTGAAGACCAGACAGACAGGACTGTTTCTTTACTGCCTAGTGAAGACCAGACAGACAGGGCTGTTTCTTTACTGCCTAGTGAAGACCAGACAGACAGGACTGTTTCTTTACTGTCTAGTGAAGACCAGACAGACAGGACTGTTTCTTTACTGCCTAGTGAAGACCAGACAGGACTGTTTCTTTACTGCCTAGTGAAGACCAGACAGGACTGTTTCTTTACTGCCTAGTGAAGACAGATCTGTTGATTCACATTGCAGAAGCATCACAGTGTTTCAGGAGGTGTGAGGTTAAGACAACAGACATGAAATTAAATGACATCCTTTTCCATGTACAGCTCACTACTTTTGACCCGAGCCCTGATAGAGTAGTGCACTATACAGGGAATAGGGTGGTGTTGGGATGCAGAGCCCTGATAGAGTAGTGCACTATACAGGGAATAGGGTGGTGTTGGGATGCAGAGCCCTGATAGAGTAGTGCACTATACAGGGAATAGGGTGGTGTTTGGGAAGCAGCCCAGACACTCTTACCTTCTGATTGCCACCCGCATGGAAAGCTCTGAAAAAAAGGTTGGAAAACAGGTGTTAGAAAATAAAGTTAGAATGTCACAGTAGTATATCCTATAAAACCTTCATTTATACTGAACAAAAAATGATAAAAACGCAACATTTAGAAAGTGATGGTCGCAGGTTTCATGAGCTGAAATAAAATAACAGAAATGTTCCATATGCCCAAAAAAGCTTATTTCTTTCAAATTTTGTGAACAAATTATTTTTACCATCCCTGTTAGTGAACATTTCTCCTTTGCCAAGATAATCCATCCACCTGACAGGGGACAAGAAAAGGCCACTCTAAAATGTGCAGTTTTGTCAGACGGGTGGAAAGCCAGTACGAGGGTTAGCGCTCAGCCTAGAATGAAAGGCGGCCGGTGCGTGGGAGAGAAATGATATGTAGCGTTCCAAAACTACATACTCAAAACCCATGAAGAAGAATTACTCAAGGAGGCAGAGATGCAAAAAATAATGCTAATTTAATCCATGTTCAGAAGAATACAACAAGTGAAAATTGAGCTAATAAATAAATAAAATAGCAATACGTTTCTGCCTTCATCAGTGGAAACAAATTAAGACGACACGTAATTAAAACACCCGCTGTGCACAACAGGTGCAAGCAGATAGTTAGAGACTGACCTTGTATATGTTTTCTTGTAGTGTTGTCTACAGGCACCAGCAGTCACCCTCCCCTCCCCCTCTGACCTTTTAAACCCACTCGACTATTTCATATCTATTGCTTCTGATATTGCTACGTAGCCCAGACTGTTGTGAATTGTCCATGTTTAATACTCTTCTATAATATGCAGTGAATCTCGATTGAGTGCCTGAAGACAAACACTAGTAGAAACATATCTATATTCTTGCACCTGTTAAACACAGCAGGTGTTAGGTGTCTTCTTAAACGTGTTTGTACTGATGAAGGCATAAGCTCTGATTAGCACCTTGCACTTTCAGTTCTTGTATTCTTTCGAGCACGGATTAAATTTAATTTAATTATTTTATTTTTTTTGCATCTCGGCCTCCCGCCGTTCTTCCTCTTCATGGTTTTGAGTGGAAGTACTTTTTGAACACAATGCCACGGATGTCTCAAGTTGAAGGAGCGTGCAATTGGGCATGCTGACTGCAGGAATGTCCACCAGAGATGTTGCTAGATAATTGAATGGTTTATTTCTCTACCATAAGCCGCCTCCATCATTTTTTGAAAATTTGGCAGTATGTCTAACCAGCCTCATAACAACAGACCACGTGTAACCACGCCAGCCCAGGACCTCCACATCCGGCTTCTTCACCTGCGGGATCATCTTAGACCAGCCACCCAGACAGCTGATGAAACTGTGGGTTTTGCATAACCAAAGAATTTCTGCACAAAGTGTCAGAAACTGTATCAAGGATGCTCATCTGCATGCTCGTCGTCCTCACCAGGGTCATGACCTGACTGCAGTTCGGCATCATAACCGACTTCAGTGGGCAAATGCTCACCTTCGATGGCCACTGGCACGCTGGAGAAGTGTGATTCTTCATAAATTAATCCCGGTTTCAACTGTACCGGGCAGATGGCAGACGTGTGGGGCGAGCGGTTTGCAGATGTCAACGTTGTGGACAGAGTGCCCATGGTGGTGGTGGGGTTATGGTATGGGGCAGGCATAAGCTACGGACAACGAACACAATTGCATTTTAAAATCGATGGAAATTTGAATGTACAGAGATACCGTGACGAGATCCACACAGGAAGTTGAAAGGATTGATTGAGGACCTCTGTAGTTGAGATGTGATTGCTTTTATTAAATATGTTTATTTTGTTATTGTATGCATAAACATCGACTTCATGGATTAATATAGTTTAACCTGCAGGAATTTCTATGTACAGTATATAGCAGACAGTCAGCATGTGGTGGATAGTGCGTGTGGTGGATAGTTTGTTTTTATTATAACATGGTTCGTTTTAAAGAAGTCGTTTGATGCAGAATAAATGTTATCATATACGCTTAGTTACCATAATCAAATCCGGCTTTCCGATGTTTTAAAATGCACTGAACTAAATCCATCTCAAACAAATTCATATTTGTCTCGATTAAATAAAATAAAAAATATGCACTAAGCCAAAATATCAAAAAAGGTTAGAATTACACCTGGTCTCCTAAATATTATAAGGTGAACCAACAGTATTGCTTCCTAACACTGAGGCCCTATGTACCTCATTATTACTTCCCAACACTGAGGCCCAATGTACCTCATTATTACTTCCCAACACTGAGGCCCTATGTACCTCATTATTACTTCCCAACACTGAGGCCCTATGTACCTCATTATTACTTCCCAACACTGAGGCCCTATGTACCTCATTATTACTTCCCAACACTGAGGCCCTATGTACCTCATTATTACTTCCCAACACTGAGGCCCTATGTACCTCATTATTACTTCCCAACACTGAGGCCCTATGTACCTCATTATTACTTCCCAACACTGAGGCCCTATGCACCTCATTATTACTTCCTAACACTGAGGCCCTATGTACCTCATTATTACTTCCTAACACTGAGGCCCTATGTACCTCATTATTACTTCCTAACACTGAGGCCCTATGTACCTCATTATTACTTCCCAACACTGAGGCCCTATGTACCTCATTATTACTTCCTAACACTGAGGCCCTATGTACCTCATTATTACTTCCTAACACTGAGGCCCTATGTACCTCATTATTACTTCCTAACACTGAGCCCTATGTACCTCATCATTATTATAAAAAAAACTTTTCCCTTTGTCATTATGGGGTATTGTGTGTAGATTGATGAGGGGAAAAAACGATTTAATACATTTTAGAATAAAGCTGTAACGTAACAATGTGGAAAAAGTCAAGGGGTCTGAATACTTTCCGAATGCACTGTATGTGAGAATGCTGTTCATTGACTACAGCTCAGCGTTCAACACCATAGTTCACTCCAAGCTCATCACTAACCTAAGGACCCTGGGATTAAACACCTCCCTCAGGAACTGGATCCTGGACTTCCTGACGAGCCGCCCCCACTGGGTGAGGGTAAGCAACAATCACATCCGCCATGCTGACCTTCAACACGGGGGGCCTCTCAGGGCTGTGTGCTTAGTCCCTCCTGTACTCCCAGTTCACCCACAACTGTGTGGCTACGTAAGACTCCAACACCATCATCAAGCTTGCTGACGACATGACGACGGCAGACCAGATCACCTGTGACGGTGAGCCTAAATTCAATGATGTCAATAATTTCCTCATGCAGGTTCCTGTTTACACTACATAGGATAATTTATTTAATCTCATATTTAAAGTCATAAGGCTCTATATATATATATCAGGCGGTGTGAAAGGAAAGGCCCGGAAAATAGTTAGACTCCAGCCACCCAAGCCATACTGTTCTCTCGGCTTCCCGCACGGCAAACTGTGCCAGAGCAATAAGTCTGACACCAACAGGCTCCTGAACAGCTTCTATCCCCAAACCATAAGACTGCTAAATAGCTAACAAAATAGCTACACGGACCCTTCTGTTTTATAACATGAAAATGTTGGACCGGGGCTCTCTTTCTCTCCCTCTGTCTCTATCATACTTCCTTCCCGTGATTCTGCATACCACACACATCATCACACTCAGGCCTGGCGGCATACTGATAGGAAACCAATCCATTCTACACTACGTCCAACAAGTCTGTATCAGATAGGAAACGGGGGGGAGAAGAGTGTTAAGAGACAGCGGTAGAGAATGGTATAGGCTGATACGAGTACGTCAGAGCTCAAGGAAACAAAATGTCAAGTTTAATGGGTGCAACACTCAGAGATTAATACTAAAGTATTTCAACGACACTACAGTCTTCAAGTTAATGTCTTAAAGTGACTGGCCGTACCCATACTAGCGTACTACATACTTAAACTGCATTTACTCGTCATTGTATTCTATTTACCGCATACTGTTTAGTAAAAGGAACGCAGTATGCCCCAGTCGCAACGCAGTAGTGGCTCCTGATTGGCTGAGTAGGCGGGGCGTAGCAGAGTGCGGGTGGATGCATCACATTAAACCAGCCTGATAATAGCTAATTTCCAACGTGATTAATTTGTCTAAACTTTGAATAGAACAGGAATGGAGTAAAAGACCTACTCAGGCTGGTTATAGACCTACTCAGGCTGGTTATAGACCTACTCAGGCTGGTTATAGACAGACTATCACATTCAACCTAATGGAGTTATAGACCTACTCAGGCTGGTTATAGACCTACTCTGGCTGGTTATAGGCCTACTCTGGCTGGTTATAGGCCTACTCAGGCTGGTTATAGACAGACTATAACATTAGACCTATACCGTAGCCCACATAGCCCATCTATCCTATTTAAAAAGGACTGAAGACAGAAACTGATCATTTGGTTCAATTTAAAAAAATATTGTAAAGCCTAGTACCCACACTAAAACTGTTAAAATCAAAAAAGGCTATTGCAAAAAAACGTGGACAGTCGTGTGCATCACATATTCAGCACCACTAGACAAAGTGGTGTTAATTAGACGATAGGAGATACTGGGCCATGCAAAGTGATGTTAATTAGACGATAGGCGATACTGGGCAATGCAAAGTGAGGTTAATTAGACGATAGGAGATACTGGGCCATGCAAAGTGATGTTAATTAGACGATAGGCGATACTGGGCAATGCAAAGTGAGGTTAATTAGACGATAGGAGATACTGGGCCATGCAAAGTGATGTTAATTAGACGATAGGAGATACTGGGATCTGGCGTTCAAGAATAAAACCTTTCCACCAATCTACACACCCAGAAGGAGAACCAAGAGAGTTCTCGTCTTCTGTTTCTTTTGTAAAATTAGACCGAACTGGGAGAGAACCGGGAGAGAACCCGGGAGAGAACGAGAGGTGAAAGGCAGAGTCACTGCCTCTGGGAATAAAGGACTTAATAACGGACTGAGATTAACCTAGGTTCCGTCCCAAATGGCACCCACCCTATTCCCTAGATTGATCCAAAGTAGTGCACTTAGCCCCTGGTCAAAAGAACTGCACAATATATTCATTTTTTTAAGGGATTGTTTTTGGGCGCATGGAGTAGTAGTGCATTACGTAGGAAATAGGATGCCATTTGGGACGAAGACTAGTGTATTATTGAGCACATTATAGCTTGAAATATGGGACAGGGTGATTGTTAAACTACAGGGCGTGTATCAGGTTACAGGGATTCAGTAAAGCCTATGCATTCATCCTAAATGGCACCCTATTCCCTACATAGTGAACTACTACTCTCTGGGCCCTGGGCAAAAGTACCCTTACAAAAATGAATATTTTGCTGCAAACTTCCTGCACGTTTGCTGCAAACTAAATAGTGTGCACAAAATGTTGCCAGTGGTGGTGAATCTGCGGCAAAACCTTTGGCAACAATAATATTTAGTGGCAAACAGTTTACCAGAAGCCGTTACTGGTGAACACATGAGTTTCAAGAATATTAACAGTTGATGACCACTCAGGGGGATCAGAAAAATATGTTGGAAAATAGAAACCAAGCTAGCTAGCTAGCTACCAAAGTTGACCGTTGAGTGTCTAACTTATTAAACTTCCTAATAAACTTTAAAATTGTGTTAGCTAATTGATGCCTAGTTAGCAATGTCATGTTTTATGGGATAAAGTGAAACACATTGTTGATACCAGCTTCAATCCGTCAGTGTCACTGACCGGCTAGTGCCTAGCTAGCTAGCTAACAATAGCTATCATATTTTTGCACAATTAATGTGATAGTTAGCTAGCTAACTAATGATTTGCCTAAACACCTAAAGAAACAGTTATATTTTTAGGTGAATTTGTTGCTGCCTTTTAAAACCTACATGTCAATATGCTAGTGTCACTGTTCAATAGCATTAGCGGGAGGAGGCTGTAGTGGGAGGAGGCTGCATTGACACCCTGGAAATATGTTTGTGGTGACCTCAACACTTTTAAAAATATATATTTTTGTGTATCGTCTTCAAGCTTGACAAGGTAAGAAAATGCATGTATTCTCCTAAATGTAGCCCATATACATTCATTCTTTGTAACAATTAGATGGTTCAATGCTTTAAAACTAGTAGCTCGTTCAGCTTCATCACGTGTTGTTCCTTCTCTCGTTCTAGAAGCATTCAGTTACCAGGCAAAAAGACAAAACACAGAGGCCTTCAATCAAACTGAGGACAGAGAAATGTGTGTGCATCAGGTCAAGGCTTCTTGCACGGATGGCTTTGAGATGCAAGCTAACAAAACCATTCATTTTGGACAAATAATATGAATTGCCATATTAGGCATAACTCGATACACACATCTCTCATGTAAATGTTGTAGCTACATAAAACGGTTAAATAAACCATTTTTGGGGGGGAAATATCCAGTATTTGCTATTTTCTTCATGATCATGCTGTTGATTTCAAGTTGATTTCAAGTTAAGACATTGAATACAAGTTGGAGTAGCAGGTAGCCTAGTGATTAGAGCGTTGGAATAGTAACCGGAAGGTTGCTGGATCGAATCCCCAGAGCTGACAAGGTAAAAATATGTAGTTCTGTCCCTGAGCAAGGCAGTTAACCTACTGTTCCCCGGGACCTGAACAAGGCAGTTAACCCACTGTTCCCCGGGCGCTGAAGACGTAGATGTTGATTAAGGCAGTCGCCCCGCACCTCTCTGATTCAGAGGGGTTGGGTTAAATGCGGAAGACACATTTCAGTTGGACAGCTGACTAGGTATGCCCCTTGCTCAGCCACGCCACATGCCCAAATCACTGGCTGTCTCAGTATCCTACTCTCTATAAAGTTTACTACATTTAGTATGTTTAGTTCTCTGAGAAGCAAGTTCATTTTAAGTTGTGAGATTTGGTTCATGTAGTAAACACAGTAAACAAAAACCTGATTAAATTTGCAGCAAAATATTCGCCACAAGTTTCCCAGGAAGTTCTCTAGTTTGCCACAAAATGAATTTGCATGTGAAAATTTGCAGCAAATTGGCCAAAGGTTTGCCAGAAGCCTGTTTATTCAGTAAGGGTAGAGCACTACGTAGGGAATAGGTTACCATTTGGGATGCACTACCGTGCGACTGCCAAACACCAGTCAGTGATTCCAGAGATATTTCTCTCTCTGACTAACCCAGAGCATTCTTTTCTTTTCAAGGTCACATACGTCATCACACACACACACACACACCACAAACACACACACGTTCAGCCCACATCCTCAGAGAGGTGCCAGCGGAGCAGTTAAATAGAGCCCTATTGTGTTTGTCTGGATGATCAGTGATAGATTACTGGGCAGAGCTAGTTCCTTCACTAGGCTGTACACTTTCCACTGTGTGAGTCCAAAATGGCACCCTATTCCCTATATAGTGCACTACAAAAAAGGGCCCTGTTGAAGCACACCCCACTATGTTATTCTACCTCACTTCAAAGTTCTCTATGGCCATAAATATGTGGACACCTGCTCGTGGAACATCTCAATCCAAAATCACGGGCATTAATATGGAGTTGGTCCCCTCTTTGCTGCTATAAACAGCCTCCATCTCTACTGGGAAGGTTTTCCACTAGATGTTGGAACATTGCTGCGGGAACTTACTTCCACTCAGCCACAAGAGCATTAGTGAGGCAAAACACCAGTCTCAAAGTCAACAGTGAAGAGGCGACTCAGGGATTCTGGCCTTCTAGGCAGAGTTGCAATGGAAAGCCAAATCTCAGACTGGCCAATAAAACAAAAAGATTAAGATGGGCAAAAAAAACACAGACACTGGACAGAGGAACTCTGCCTAGAAGGCCAGAATCCCGGAGTCGTCTCTTCACTGTTGACGTTGAGACTGGTGTTTTGCGGGTACTATTTAATGAAGCTGCCAGTTGAGAACTTATGAGGTGTCTGTTTCTCAAGCTAGACACTCTAATGTACTTGTCCTCTTGCTCAGTTGTGCACCGGGGCCTCCTACTCTTTCTATTCTGGTTAGAGCCAGTTTGTTCTCTGAAGGGAGTAGTACACAGCGTTGAACAATATCTTCAGTTTCTTGGTAATTTCTCGCATGGAATAGCCTTCATTTCTCAGAACAAGAATAGACTGACGAGTTTCAGAAGAAAGGTCTTTGTTTCTGGCCATTTTGAGCCTGTAATCGAACCCACAAATGCTGATGCTCCAGATACTCAACTAGTCTAAAGAAGGCCAGTTTTATTGCTTCTTTAAATAAGCACAACGATTTTCAGCTGTGTTAACATAATTGAAAAAGGGTTTTCTAATGATCAATTAGCCTTGTGACGGTTGCTGATAATGGGCCTCTGTACGCCTATGTAGATATTCCATTAAAAAAATCTGACGTTTCCAGCTTCAACAGTCATTTACAGCATTAAGAATGTCTACACTGTTTTTCTGATCAATTTGATGTCATTTTAAAAAGGACAAAAACAAATTTGCTTTTCTTTCAAAAACAAGAATTTCTAAGTGACCCCAAACTTCTGAACGGTAGTGTGTACACACACACACACAAATAAAAAAACCATGGCCAAAAGTTTGTCCACAAAAAAATAGTATATAAACTCGGCAAAAAAGAAACGTCCCTTATTCAGGACCCTGTCTTTCAAACATAATTCGTAAAAATCCAAATAACTTCACAGATCTTCATTGTAAAGGGTTTAAACACTGTTTCCCATGCTTGTTCAATGAGCCATAAACAATTAATGAACATGCACCTGTGGAACGGTCGTTAAGACACTAACAGCTTACAGACGGTAGGCAATTAAGGTCACAGTTATGAAAACTTAGGACGCTAAAGAGGCCTTTCTACTGACTCTGAAAAACACCAAAAGAAAGATGCCCAGGGTCCCTGCGTGAATGTGACATAGGCATGCTGCAAGGAGGTATGAGGACTGCAGATGTGGCCAGGGCAATAAATTGCAATGTCCGTACTGCGAGACGCCTAAGACAGCAGTACAAGGAGAAAGGACGGACAGCTGATCATCCTCGCAGTGGCAGACCACGTGTAACAACACCTGCATAGGATTGGTACATCTGAACATCACACCTGCGGGACAGGTACAGGACGGCAACAACAACTGCCCGAGATACACCAGGAATGCACAATCCCTCCATCAGTGCTCAGATTCTCAGCCTATTGCGGACAGAGGCTGGACTGAGGACTTGTAGACCTGTTGTAAGGCAGGTCCTCACCAGACATCACCGTCAACAACGTCGCCTATAGGCACAAACCCACTGTCGCTGGACCAGACAGGACTGGCAAAAAGTGCTCTTCACTGACGAGTCGTGGTTTTGTCTCACCAGGGGTGATGGTTGGATTCGCGTTTACCATTGAAGGAATGAGCGTAACACTGAGGCCTGTACTCTGGAGCAGGATTCATTTGGAGGTGGAGGGTCCGTCATGGTCTGGGGCGGTGCGTCACAGCATCATCGGACTGAGCTTGTTGTCATTGCAAGCAATCTCAACGCTGTGCGTTACAGGGAAGACATCCTCCTCCCTCATGTGGTACCCTTCCTGCAGGCTGATCCTGACATGACCCTCCAGCATGGCAATGCCACCAACCAATACTGCTCATTCTGTGCGTGATTTCCTGCAAGACAGGAATGTCAGTGTTCTGCCATGGCCAGCGAAGAGCCCGGATCTCAATCCCATTCATTGAGCACGTCTGAGACCTGTTGGATCGGAGGGTGAGGGATAGGGCCATTCCAACCAGAAATGTCTGGGAACTTGCAGGTGCCTTGGTGGAAGAGTGGGGTAACATCTCACAGCAAGAACTGGCAAATCTGGCACAGTCCATGAGGAGGAGATGCACTGCAGTTCTTAATGCAGCTGGTGGCCACACCAGATACTGACTGTTACTTTTAATTTTGACCTCCCCTTTGTTCAGGGACACATTATTCAATTTCTGTTAGTCACATGTCTGTGGAACTTGTTCAGTTTATGTCTCAGTTGTTGAATCTTGTTATGTTCATACAAATATTTACACTAGTTTGCTGAAAATAAACGCAGTTGACAGTGAGAACGTTTCTTTTCACTTTTCACGTTTCTTTTCGTTTCTGTTCACACATACACACACCTTCCCTTTTTCCACATTGTTACGTTACAGCCTTATTCTAAAATGGATTTCTCCTTTGCCAAGATAACCCATCCACCTAACAGGTGTGGCATATCAAGAAGCTGATTAAACAGCATGATCATTGCACAGGTGCACCTTGTGTTGGGGACAAGAAAAGGCCACTCTAAAATGTGCACAATGCCACAGATGTCTAAAGTTTTGAGGGAGTGTGCATTTGGCATGCAGACTGCAGGAATGTCCACCAGAACTGTTGCCAGAGAATTTAAAATGAATTTCTCTACCATAAGCCACCTCCAACATCGTTTTAGAGGCCTACTCACCAGACATGTCACCCGTTGAGCACGTTTAGGATGCTCTGGATTGACGTGTACAACAGCGTGTTCCAGTTCCTGCCAATATCCAGAAACTTCGCACAGCAATTGAAGAGGAGTGGGCCAACATTCAAAAAGGCCACAATCAACTCTATGCGAAGGATATGTCGGGCTCCATGAAAGCAAATGGTGGTCACACCGGATACTGACTGTTTTTCTGATCCACTGCCCTACTGTGACCAATAGATGCATATCTGTATTCCCAGTCATGTGAAATCCATAGATTAGGGCCTGATGAATTGATTTTAATTGACTGATTTCCTTATATGAACTGTAACTCAGTACAATCGTTTGTTTTTCCGTTTATATTTTACATTTAGCAGATGCTTTCATCCAAAGTGACTTAGACTCATGGTGTTCATACACTTTACGTATGGGGTGGTCCCGGGAATCGAACCAACTACCGTGGCGTTACAAGCTCCATAATCTACCGACTGAGCTACAAAAGGACCACATCCTAAAACCTGTATAATACTTTATCAGATCCATGAAATATAAAACTAGGACAATACTTTATCAGATCCATGGAATATAAAAACTAGGCCACAAATCAAAGCCAAAACCAACACACCATAATTTAGTCATAAAACTGTCCTCCTAACTCATCTGAAAACAAAACTGTGGGAGTCCTCCAAACCCTGAGAGACAAAGAGGATAGAACAGCTCATATTCAGCATTAAGAGATGTGTTTCAGCCTAATGCAACTCAACAGAAGCAGCTTATTGTCTGTTGTGCATATCTAGCAAGAGAGGAGAAAGAGAGGGGGGTGTGGAAGAGAGAGGGGGGTGTGGAAGAGAGAGGGGGGTGTGAGGAAGAGAGAGGGGGGTGTGAGGAAGAGAGAGGGGAGTGTGAGGAAGAGAGAGGGGTGAGGGTGAGGAAGAGGTGGGTGTGAGGAAGAGGTGGGTGTGAGGAAGAGAGGGGTGAGTGTCATGGGAAGGAGGAAGAATGAGTTCTTTAAAATAGTTCTTTAGAAGGCGTTGGGTAACACGGGGAGGAAACTGTAGCGAGAGAGAGACAGAGAGAGTTGTCTGTCTAGTGTGATAAACAGATTCACTCTGACTAGTCCAGACCTGCCTAATCCATTATAAGCGTCGCCTACGACTAAGAAACCCAACACACAATCAAAACATCAAACAAAGAATGCACAGCGCTGACCCATATATTCACAACATCATCAACAGTGTGTAACACAGACACACAAGACAGTTTTACATTATAGCAGACACTTTTATCTAGAGCGACTTACAGAAGTGAGCGCATACATTTTCATACTGGTCCCCAGTGGGAATCAAACCCATAACCCTGGCATTGCACCGTGCTCTACCCACTGAGCCACATAGGACCGAACACACACACGATGTCAGTCTCAGCTAGAGAGAAAAAAACAAGGACAAGCACAACATTAGTTTAACCCTTTCACGCGTGAGTTCCAAATATCTCTAACGGTCGCCCCAGCGTGAGTTTTTTTATGCACGTGATGTTCGAACGTTCTCTCCATTCCAGGATATGATTGTTACATAAACAACAACACTGAATGGCTCAGAGTGGGAGTGAGAGGTTACCGTGATTGACTGCCTAAACGCGCAATTTGTATCAATAAATCACTATCAGAAAATGTTGTGTGGTATTATTGATATATTTACTATTTTATTTACGTTTTTCAATTACCCGTGATAAATCATGCGTTCCGATTTTTGCATAAATTGTAAAGGGCGCATAGTATGTGTGTAAAATAATGTTTTGAAGGTTGTACTGATTATGATGAGCTAAGCTAATTCCAGCTTTGTGTATGGAGCCATGTTTGTTCACATACAATGCATTCTGGGTTTCACTTGATCGTCTGTCGGACCAAAGATGCTATAACAAAATGAGGTGAGTAAGGGTTCACTCATTTTTTGAGAACTTCAGGAAGTGAATGTGGGATGTGAATGATGGTAGACCACACCCCTTCAACAACTCATCTTGTCTTCTCTTATTATCTTCGGTTTCTGTGAGGTAAAAAAGCATGGCTTGCATGCTGAAACTAATCTTCGGATTACTTTCGATTTCTAGAAAGTGTTTTACTCAATTATTTTGGTCAACGGTGAGCTCACCCGTGATGTGATTAATTGTACATAGTAATTGCTATTAGCTAATTCATAGTGTAGTTTGTGTCAGCCGAGAGTTAGAAAATATGACCGCTTGTCTTGCGTCAATCTTTCCTCAGCGCTAGGACAAATGTAGCCTACATTTTTCCGGTTAGGATGATTGTGTTATGCTATAGATACTTCTGTGAATATCTGAACATTGCATCCAAAAATAAACTGCTCACATTCTGGAGATAACTTTGTAAGGACTGTGTTTGTGTAAATAGTTTCTGAAAAAAGTGTGGCCAGCTCAAATGTTGATTGTTGCGTCATTCGAAACTGGCCGTTCTAAATGAGTGTTCTAAATGAGTGTTCTAATCACACGGGGTGTGATCGTACGCTTCAGGGACCACTGTAGAACGATCACACCCCGTGTGATTGTACGTGTGAAAGGGTTAAAGAGGTGTTGGGTACAGGGTGACTTCATTACTTTCCAGTAACTTGTTGAAATGTATTTTGATTATATCCTGTTTTGGCCAGTCAGTTTTATGAATAGTACTGCCAAATTTTAAAACAAATCTGAACGTGACCCTGAATCTAAAAACGATAGTCTTTCACCAAAGTCTGGTCTGACTGAAAACATAAGCTTCACCCAAAAAGTAGTGCCCTATACAGGGAACAGGTCCCGGTCTAAAGTAGTGCCCTATACAGGGAACAGGGTGCCATTTAGAATCCAGATATATTCCACTACAGCATCAGAGAGGAGATTGAAGGACAGAGGTTACAGGAAGAACGAATGACAGAGCACATCTGGTTTAAAGGAGACCAACTCTAACCCTGCTATCTTTTAGAGGAGACTAACCCTGCTATCTTTTAGAGGAGACTAACCCTGCTATCTTTTAGAGGAGACTAACCCTGCTATCTTTTAGAGGAGACTAACCCTGCTATCTTTTAGAAGAGATTAACCCTGCTATCTTTTAGAAGAGATTAACCCTGCTATCTTTTAGAGGAGACTAACCCTGCTATCTTTTAGAGGAGACTAACCCTGCTATCTTTTAGAGGAGACTAACCCTGATATCTTTTAGAGGAGACTAAGGGTGTGTGTCTACTTTTGAACAGGGCCCATAGTGCACTATGAAGGGTGCTATTTGGGATGCAAGCTACATGTCCGTTTTCATCTATTAAACACTGACATGTGACGTTCTCTCTCCTCTCTCCTGATGAGGTCGTGACTGTCTCTCCTCTCACCCCCCGATGAGGTCGTGACTGTCTCTCCTCTCCCCCCCGATGAGGTCGTTACCGTCTCTCCTCTCATCCCCTGATGAGGTCGTTACCGTCTCTCCTCTCATCCCCTGATGAGGTCGTTACCATCTCTCCTCTCATCCCCTGATGCGGTCGTTACCGTCTCTCCTCTCATCCCCTGATGCGGTCGTTACCGTCTCTCCTCTCATCCCCTGATGAGGTCGTTACCGTCTCTCCTCTCATCCCCTGATGCCTGATGAGGTCGTTACCGTCTCTCCTCTCATCCCCTGATGAGGTCGTTACCGTCTCTCCTCTCAGGCAGGGCATCATATAAGCCATTCTCCTAGTTTAACACCTCACATTATTACTGTATATTATAACTCAGTTTGTTTTGTTCGCATCCAAAATAGTGCCCTATCTAAGTGCCCTACTTTAGGCCAGTCAGTGTGCTAACTAACAGTGTATCTAGTCAGACTGTATTTACATAGTCCTACTACAGTCAGTCCCTACTACAGTCAGTGTACAGTAGGTGTTCAGACTCAACAGCTTGTTCATTTGATGTGTTAGAGACCCCCCCCCCCCCCCCCCCCCACCACCAAAAGTACTATCTAGCTCCAGGAGAGACCCCCCCCCTCACCAACAGTACCATCTTAGTCCAGGAGAGACCCCCCCCCCCCCCCCTCCTCACCAACAGTACTATCTAGCTCCAGGAGAGATCCCCCCCCCCCCCTCACCAACAGTACTATCTAGCTCCAGGAGAGACCCCCCCCCTCACCAACAGTACTATCTAGCTCCAGTAGAGACCCCCCCTCCTCACCAACAGTACTATCTAGCTCCAGGAGAGACCCCCCCCCTCCTCACCAACAGTACTATCTAGCTCCAGGAGAGACCCCCCCCCCCCCCCCCTCACCAACAGTACCATCTTAGTCCAGGAGAGACCCCCCCCCCTCCTCACCAACAGTACTATCTAGCTCCAGGAGAGATCCCCCCCCCCCTCCTCACCAACAGTACTATCTAGCTCCAGGAGAGACCCCCCCCCTCACCAACAGTACTATCTAGCTCCAGTAGAGATCACCCCCTCCTCACCAACAGTACTATCGAGCTCCAGGAGAGATTCCCCCCCCCCCTCCTCACCAACAGTACTATCTAGCTCCAGGAGAGATTCCCCCCCCCCTCCTCACCAACAGTACTATCTAGCTCCAGGAGAGATTCCCCCCCCCCCCTCCTCACCAACAGTACTATCTAGCTCCAGGAGAGATTCCCCCCCCCCCCTCCTCACCAACAGTACTATCTAGCTCCAGTAGAGACCTCCCCTCCTCACCAACAGTACTATCTAGCTCCAGGAGAGACCCCCCCACCCCCCTCACCAACAGTACTATCTAGCTCCAGTAGAGACCCCCCCCTCCTCACCAACAGTACTATCTAGCTCGAGGAGAGACCCCCCCCCCCCCCCCTCACCAACAGTACTATCTAGCTCGAGGAGAGACCCCCCCCCCCCTCACCAACAGTACTATCTAGCTCGAGGAGAGACCCCCCCCCCACCAACAGTACTATCTAGCTCGAGGAGAGACCCCCCCCCCCCCCACCAACAGTACTATCTAGCTCGAGGAGAGAACCCCCCCCTCACCAACAGTACTATCTAGCTCGAGGAGAGAACCCCCCCCTCACCAACAGTACTATCTAGCTCGAGGAGAGAACCCCCCCCTCACCAACAGTACTATCTAGCTCGAGGAGACCCTCCCCCCCCCCTCACCAACAGTACTATCTAGCTCGAGGAGACAACTCCCCCCTCACCAACAGTACTATCTAGCTCGAGGAGAGACCCCCCCCCCCCCCCACCAACAGTACTATCTAGCTCGAGGAGAGACCCCCCCCCCCCACCAACTCACTCAGCAACAACACAGGCGCCAACTCACTCAGCAACAACACAGGCGCCAACTCGCTCAGCAACAACACAGGCGCCAACTCGCTCAGCAGCAACAACACAGGCGCCAACTCACTCAGCAACAACACAGGCGCCAACTCACTCAGCAACAACACAGGCGCCAACTCGCTCAGCAGCAACAACACAGGCGCCAACTCGCTCAGCAGCAACAACACAGGCGCCAACTCGCTCAGCAGCAACAACACAGGCGCCAACTCGCTCAGCAGCAACAACACAGGCGCCAACTCGCTCTGCAGCAACAACACAGGACAGTAACTCGCTCAGCAGCAACAACACAGGACAGTAACTCGCTCAGCAGCAACAACACAGGACTGTAACTCGCTCCGCAACAACAACACAGGACTAACTCGCTCCGCAACAACAACACAGGACTGTAACTCGCTCCGCAACAACAACACAGGACTGTAACTCGCTCCGCAAAAACAACACAGGACTGTAACTCGCTCCGCAGCAACAACACAGGACAGTAACTCGCTCAGCAGCAACAACACAGGACAGTAACTCGCTCAGCAGCAACAACACAGGACAGTAACTCGCTCAGCAGCAACAACACAGGACAGTAACTCGCTCAGCAGCAACAACACAGGACAGTAACTCGCTCAGCAGCAACAACACAGGACAGTAACTCGCTCAGCAGCAACAACACAGGACTAACTCGCTCAGCAACAACAACACATGACTAACTCGCTCAGCAACAACAACACAGGACTAACTCACTCAGCAACAACAACACAGGACTAACTCGCTCCGCAACAACAACACATGACTAACTCGCTCCGCAACAACAACACATGACTAACTCGCTCCGCAACAACAACACAGGACAGTAACTCGCTCCACAACAACAACACAGGACAGTAACTCGCTCCGCAACAACACAGGACAGTAACTCGCTCCGCAACAACACAGGACAGTAACTCGCTCCGCAACAACACAGGACAGTAACTCGCTCCGCAACAACACAGGACAGTAACTCGCTCCGCAACAACACAGGACAGTAACTCGCTCAGCAACAACACAGGACAGTAACTCGCTCAGCAACAACACAGGACAGTAACTCGCTCCGCAACAACACAGGACAGTAACTCGCTCAGCAACAACACAGGACAGTAACTCGCTCAGCAACAACACAGGACAGTAACTCGCTCCGCAACAACACAGGACAGTAACTCATACAGAAATAAGACGTTGGTTTATTAATGCCGGTCACAGACAAGAAAACATCACAATTACCCATGAAACCCCACTGAACATTCTTCAGCCTTTCAGTTCAACAGTAGAGCTGCATAAATACACGTGAAATATAATAATCTAGTATTTGCTCGCTCTGAGAAACAAAAATCTAAAAGAAATCGGGACAAATTATACTGTGCTTTAATCAAATATGGTTCCAAGACAAGCAGGTAAATAGTGTCAAGCTGATTTAAAGGGGAGACCAGGAGGATATCTAGTCAGTAACAGGGCTGATTTAAAGGGGAGACCAGGAGGATATCTAGTCAGTAACAGGGCTGATTTAAAGGGGAAGACTGGGAGGATATCTAGTCAGTAACAGGGCTGATTTAAAGGGGAAGACCGGGAGGATATCTAGTCAGTAACAGGGCTGATCTAAAGGGGAGACTAGGAGGATATCTAGTCAGTAACAGGGCTGATTTAAAGGGGAGACTAGGAGGATATCTAGTCAGTAACAGGGCTGATTTAAAGTGGAGACTAGGAGGATACAGTGGGGGGGAAAGTATTTAGTCAGCCACCAATTGTACAAGTTCTCCAACTTAAAAAGATGAGAGAAGTCTGTAATTTTCATCATAGGTACACGTCAACTATGACAGACAAAATGAGAAAAAAATTCCAGAAAATCACATTGTAGGATTTTTTATGAATTTATTTGCAAATTATGGTGGAAAATAAGTATTTGGTCACCTACAAACAAGTAAGATTTCTGGCTCTCACAGACCTGTAACTTCTTCTTTAAGAGGCTCCTCTGTCCTCCACTCGTTACCTGTATTAATGGCACCTGTTTGAACTTGTTATCAGTATAAAAGACACCTGTCCACAACCTCAAACAGTCACACTCCAAACTCCACTATGGCCAAGACCAAAGAGCTGTCAAAGGACACCAGAAACAAAATTGTAGACCTGCACCAGGCTGGGAAGACTGAATCTGCAATAGGTAAGCAGCTTGGTTTGAAGAAATCAACTGTGGGAGCAATTATTAGGAAGTGGAAGACATACAAGACCACTGATAATCTCACTCGATCTGGGGCTCCACGCAAGATCTCACCCCGTGGGGTCAAAATTATTACAAGAACGGTGAGCAAAAATCCCGGAACCACACGGGGGGACCTAGTGAATGACCTGCAGAGAGCTGGGACCAAAGTAACAAAGCCTTTCATCAGTAACACACTACGCCGTCAGGGACTCAAATCCTGCAGTGCCAGACGTGTCCCCCTGCTTAAGCCAGTACATGTCCAGGCCCGTCTGAAGTTTGCTAGAGAGCATTTCGATGATCCAGAAGAGGATTGGGAGAATGTTATATGGTCAGATGAAACCAAAATATAACTTTTTGGTAAAAACTCAACTCGTCGTGTTTGGAGGACAAAGAATGCTGAGTTGCATCCAAAGAACACCATACCTACTGTGTAGCATGGGGGTGGAAACATCATGCTTTGGGGCTGTTCTTCTGCAAAGGGACCAGGACGACTGATCCATGTAAAGGAAAGAATGAATGGGGCCATGTATCGTGAGATTTTGAGTGAAACATCAGCAAGGGCATTAAAGATGAAACATGGCTGGGTCTTTCAGCATGACAATGATCCCAAACACACCGCCCGGGCAACAAAGGAGTGGCTTCGTAAGAAGCATTTCAAGGTCCTGGAGTGGCCTAGCCAGTCTCCAGATCTCAACCCCATAGAAAATCTTTGGAGGGAGTTGAAAGTCAGTGTTGCCCAGCGACAGACCCAAAACATCACTGCTCTAGAGGAGATCTGCATGGCGGAATGGGCCAAAATACCAGCAACAGTGTGTGAAAACCTTGTGAAGACTTACAGAAAACATTTGACCTGTGTCATTGCCAACAAAGAGTATATAACAAAGTATTGAGATAGACTTTTGTTATTGACCAAATACTTATTTTCCACCATAATTTGCAAATAAATTCATTAAAAATCCTACAATGTGATTTTCTGGATTTTTTTTTCTCATTTTGTCTGTCATCATTAAAGTGTACCTATGATGAAAATTACAGGCCTCTCTAATCTTTTTAAGTGGGAGAACATGCACAATTGGTGGCTGACTAAATACTTTTTTTCCCCACTGTATCTAGTAAAAGGGAACATATTGGTTAAGAATAGGATCAGAGAGATGAAAGTGCACACTGAAGCATTCTAGGGCCCAGTATGTACAATTAACAGGTACACAGAGATGTGTCACATCTTTCTGTTAACAGAAAGTCTCCTTCCCAGTATTAACTAACTGTTGTGGGGTGTCTCCTCTCCTAGTCTCCTTCCCAGTATTAACTAACTGTTGCGAGGTGAGTTGTCTCCTCTCCTAGTCTCCTTACCAGTATTATCTAACTGTTGTGGGAAGTGTGGTGTCTCCTCTCCTAGTCTCCTTCCCAGTATTAACTAACTGTTGTGGGGTGTGTTGTCTCCTCTCCTAGTCTCCTTCTCAGTATTAACTAACTGTTGTGTGGTGTGTTGTCTCCTCTCCTAGTCTCCTTCCCATTATTAACTAACTGTTGTGGGGTGTGTTGTCTCCTCTCCTAGTCTCCTTCCCAGTATTAACTAACTGTTGTGAGGTGTGTTGTCTCCTCTCCTAGTCTCCTTCCCAGTATTAACTAACTGTTGTGAGGTGTCTCCTCTCCTAGTCTCCTTCCCAGGATTAACTAACTGTTGTGGGGTGTCTCCTCTCCTAGTCTCCTTCCCAGTATTAACTAACTGTTGTGGGGTGTCTCCTCTCCTAGTCTCCTTCCCAGTATTAACTAACTGTTGTGAGGTGTGTTGTCTCCTCTCCTAGTCTCCTTCTCAGTATTAACTAACTGTTGTGGGGTGTGTTGTCTCCTCTCCTAGTCTCCTTCCCAGTATTAACTAACTGTTGTGAGGTGTGTTGTCTCCTCTCCTAGTCTCCTTCTCAGTATTAACTAACTGTTGTGGGGTGTGTTGTCTCCTCTCCTAGTCTCCTTCCCAGTATTAACTAACTGTTGTGGGGTGTGGCTCCTCTCCTAGTCTCCTTTCCAGTATTAACTAACTGTTGTGGGGTGTGTTGTCTCCTCTCCTAGTCTCCTTCCCAGTATTAACTAACTGTTGTGGGGTGTGTTGTCTCCTCTCCTAGTCTCCTTCCCAGTATTAACTAACTGTTGTGGGGTGTCTCCTCTCCTAGTCTCCTTCCCAGTATTAACTAACTGTTGTGGGTGTGTTGTCTCCTCTCCTAGTCTCCTTCCCAGTATTAACTAACTGTTGTGAGGTGTCTCCTCTCCTAGTCTCCTTCCCAGTATTAACTAACTGTTGTGGGGTGTGTTGTCTCCTCTCCTAGTCTCCTTCCCAGTATTAACTAACTGTTGTTGGGTGTGTTGTCTCCTCTCCTAGTCTCCTTCCCAGTATTAACTAACTGTTGTGGGGTGTGTTGTCTCCTCTCCTAGTCTCCTTCCCAGTATTAACTAACTGTTGTGGGGTGTGTTGTCTCCTCTCCTAGTCTCCTTCCCAGTATTAACTAACTGTTGTGGGGTGTGTTGTCTCCTCTCCTAGTCTCCTTCTCAGTATTAACTAACTGTTGTGGGGTGTGTTGTCTCCTCTCCTAGTCTCCTTCCCAGTATTAACTAACTGTTGTGGGGTGTGTTGTCTCCTCTCCTAGTCTCCTTCCCAGTATTAACTAACTGTTGTGGGGTGTCTCCTCTCCTAGTCTCCTTCCCAGTATTAACTAACTGTTGTGGGGTGTGTTGTCTCCTCTCCTAGTCTCCTTCCCAGTATTAACTAACTGTTGTGGGGTGTGTTGTCTCCTCTCCTAGTCTCCTTCCCAGTATTAACTAACTGTTGTGGGGTGTCTCCTCTCCTAGTCTCCTTCCCAGTATTAACTAACTGTTGTGGGGTGTGTTGTCTCCTCTCCTAGTCTCCTTCCCAGTATTAACTAACTGTTGTGGGGTGTGTTGTCTCCTCTCCTAGTCTCCTTCGCAGTATTAACTAACTGTTGTGGGGTGTCTCCTCTCCTAGTCTCCTTCCCAGTATTAACTAACTGTTGTGAGGTGTCTCCTCTCCTAGTCTCCTTCCCAGTATTAACTAACTGTTGTGGGGTGTCTCCTCTCCTAGTCTCCTTCCCAGTATTAACTAACTGTTGTGGGGTGTCTCCTCTCCTAGTCTCCTTCTCAGTATTAACTAACTGTTGTGGGGTGTGTTGTCTCCTCTCCTAGTCTCCTTCCCAGTATTAACTAACTGTTGTGGGGTGTCTCCTCTCCTAGTCTCCTTCCCAGTATTAACTAACTGTTGTGGGGTGTCTCCTCTCCTCGTCTCCTTCCCAGTATTAACTAACTGTTGTGGGGTGTCTCCTCTCCTAGTCTCCTTCCCAGTATTAACTAACTGTTGTGGGGTGTCTCCTCTCCTAGTCTCCTTCTCAGTATTAACTAACTGTTGTGGGGTGTCTCCTCTCCTAGTCTCCTTCCCATTATTAACTAACTGTTGTGGGGTGTCTCCTCTCCTAGTCTCCTTCCCAGTATTAACTAACTGTTGTGGGGTGTGTTGTCTCCTCTCCTAGTCTCCTTCCCAGTATTAACTAACTGTTGTGGGGTGTCTCCTCTCCTAGTCTCCTTCCCAGTATTAACTAACTGTTGTGGGGTGTCTCCTCTCCTAGTCTCCTTCCCAGTATTAACTAACTGTTGTGGGGTGTCTCCTCTCCTAGTCTCCTTCCCAGTATTAACTAACTGTTGTGGGGTGTCTCCTCTCCTAGTCTCCTTCCCAGTATTAACTAACTGTTGTGGGGTGTCTCCTCTCCTAGTCTCCTTCCCAGTATTAACTATCTGTTGTGGGGTGTCTCCTCTCCTAGTCTCCTTCCCAGTATTAACTAACTGTTGTGGGGTGTCTCCTCTCCTAGTCTCCTTCCCAGTATTAACTAACTGTTGTGGGGTGTGTTGTCTCCTCTCCTAGTCTCCTTCCCAGTATTAACTAACTGTTGTGGGGTGTGTTGTCTCCTCTCCTAGTCTCCTTCCCAGTATTAACTAACTGTTGTGGAGTGTGTTGTCTCCTCTCCTAGTCTCCTTCCCAGTATTAACTAACTGTTGTGGGGTGTCTCCTCTCCTAGTCTCCTTCCCAGTATTAACTAACTGTTGTGGGGTGTGTTGTCTCCTCTCCTAGTCTCCTTCCCAGTATTAACTAACTGTTGTGGGGTGTCTACTCTCCTAGTCTCCTTCCCAGTATTAACTAACTGTTGTGGGGTGTGTTGTCTCCTCTCCTAGTCTCCTTCCCAGTATTAACTAACTGTTGTGGGGTGTGTTGTCTCCTCTCCTAGTCTCCTTCCCAGTATTAACTAACTGTTGTGGGGTGTGTTGTCTCCTCTCCTAGTCTCCTTCCCAGTATTAACTAACTGTTGTGGGGTGTGTTGTCTCCTCTCCTAGTCTCCTTCCCAGTATTAACTAACTGTTGTGGGGTGTCTCCTCTCCTAGTCTCCTTCCCAGTATTAACTAACTGTTGTGGGGTGTCTCCTCTCCTAGTCTCCTTCCCAGTATTAACTAACTGTTGTGGGGTGTGTTGTCTCCTCTCCTCGTCTCCTTCCCAGTATTAACTAACTGTTGTGGGGTGTGTTGTCTCCTCTCCTAGTCTCCTTCCCAGTATTAACTAACTGTTGTGGGGTGTCTCCTCTCCTAGTCTCCTTCCCAGTATTAACTAACTGTTGTGGGGTGTGTTGTCTCCTCTCCTAGTCTCCTTCCCAGTATTAACTAACTGTTGTGGGGTGTCTCCTCTCCTAGTCTCCTTCCCAGTATTAACTAACTGTTGTGGGTTGTCTCCTCTCCTCGTCTCCTTCCCAGTATTAACTATCTGTTGTGGGGTGTCTCCTCTCCTAGTCTCCTTCCCAGTATTAACTAACTGTTGTGAGGTGTGTTGTCTCCTCTCCTAGTCTCCTTCCCAGTATTAACTAACTGTTGTGAGGTGTGTTGTCTCCTCTCCTAGTCTCCTTCCCAGTATTAACTAACTGTTGTGGGGTGTGTTGTCTCCTCTCCTAGTCTCCTTCCCAGTATTAACTAACTGTTGTGGGGTGTCTCCTCTCCTAGTCTCCTTCCCAGTATTAACTAACTGTTGTGGGGTGTGTTGTCTCCTCTCCTAGTCTCCTTCCCAGTATTAACTAACTGTTGGGGGGTGTGTTGTCTTCTCTCCTAGTCTCCTTCCCAGTATTAACTAACTGTTGTGGGGTGTCTCCTCTCCTAGTCTCCTTCCCAGTATTAACTAACTGTTGTGGGGTGTGGTGTCTCCTCTCCTAGTCTCCTTCCCAGTATTAACTAACTGTTGTGGGGTGTGTTGTCTCCTCTCCTAGTCTCCTTCCCAGTATTAACTAACTGTTGTGAGGTGTGTTGTCTCCTCTCCTAGTCTCCTTTGCAGTATTAACTAACTGTTGTGGGGTGTGTTGTCTCCTCTCCTAGACTCCTTCCCAGTATTAACTAACTGTTGTGGGGTGTGTTGTCTCCTCTCCTAGTCTCCTTCCCAGTATTAACTAACTGTTGTGGGGTGTCTCCTCTCCTAGTCTCCTTCCCAGTATTAACTAACTTTTGTGGGGTGTCTCCTCTCCTAGTCTCCTTCCCAGTTTTAACTAACTGTTGTGGGGTGTCTCCTCTCCTAGTCTCCTTCCCAGTATTAACTAACTTTTGTGGGGTGTCTCCTCTCCTAGTCTCCTTCCCAGTATTAACTAACTGTTGTGGGGTGTCTCCTCTCCTAGTCTCCTTCCCAGTATTAACTAACTGTTGTGGGGTGTCTCCTCTCCTAGTCACCTTCCCAGTATTAACTAACTGTTGCGAGGTGAGTTGTCTCCTCTCCTAGTCTCCTTCACAGTATTAACTAACTGTTGTGAGGTGTGTTGTCTCCTCTCCTAGTCTCCTTTGCAGTATTAACTAACTGTTGTGGGGTGTGTTGTCTCCTCTCCTAGTCTCCTTCCCAGTATTAACTAACTGTTGTGGGGTGTGTTGTCTCCTCTCCTAGTCTCCTTCCCAGTATTAACTAACTGTTGTGGGGTGTCTCCTCTCCTAGTCTCCTTTCCAGTATTAACTAACTGTTGTGGGGTGTCTCCTCTCCTAGTCTCCTTCCCAGTTTTAACTAACTGTTGAGGTTTGTTGTCTCCTCTCCTAGTCTCCTTCCCAGTATTAACTATCTGTTGTGGGGTGTGTTGTCTCCTCTCCTAGTCTCCTTCCCAGTATTAACTAACTGTTGTGGGGTGTGTTGTCTCCTCTCCTAGTCTCCTTCCCAGTATTAACTAACTGTTGTGAGGTGTCTCCTCTACTAGTCTCCTTCCCAGTATTAACTAACTGTTGTGAGGTGTGTTGTCTCCTCTTCTAGTCTCCTTCCCAGTATTAACTAACTGTTGTGGGGTGTGTTATCTCCTCTCCTAGTCTCCTTCCCAGTATTAACTAACTGTTGTGGGGTGTGTTGTCTCCTCTCCTAGTCTCCTTCCCAGTATTAACTAACTGTTGTGGGGTGTCTCCTCTCCTAGTCTCCTTCCCAGTATTAACTAACTGTTGTGGGGTGTCTCCTCTCCTAGTCTCCTTCCCAGTATTAACTAACTGTTGTGAGGTGTCTCCTCTCCTAGTCTCCTTCCCAGTATTAACTAACTGTTGTGAGGTGTGTTGTCTCCTCTCCTAGTCTCCTTCCCAGTATTAACTAACTGTTGTGGGGTGTGTTGTCTCATCTCCTAGTCTCCTTCACAGTATTAACTAACTGTTGTGAGGTGTGTTGTCTCCTCTCCTAGTCTCCTTTGCAGTATTAACTAACTGTTGTGGGGTGTGTTGTCTCCTCTCCTAGTCTCCTTCCCAGTATTAACTAACTGTTGTGGGGTGTGTTGTCTCCTCTCCTAGTCTCCTTCCCAGTATTAACTAACTGTTGTGGGGTGTCTCCTCTCCTAGTCTCCTTTCCAGTATTAACTAACTGTTGTGGGGTGTCTCCTCTCCTAGTCTCCTTCCCAGTTTTAACTAACTGTTGAGGTTTGTTGTCTCCTCTCCTAGTCTCCTTCCCAGTATTAACTATCTGTTGTGGGGTGTGTTGTCTCCTCTCCTAGTCTCCTTCCCAGTATTAACTAACTGTTGTGGGGTGTGTTGTCTCCTCTCCTAGTCTCCTTCCCAGTATTAACTAACTGTTGTGAGGTGTCTCCTCTACTAGTCTCCTTCCCAGTATTAACTAACTGTTGTGAGGTGTGTTGTCTCCTCTTCTAGTCTCCTTCCCAGTATTAACTAACTGTTGTGGGGTGTGTTATCTCCTCTCCTAGTCTCCTTCCCAGTATTAACTAACTGTTGTGGGGTGTGTTGTCTCCTCTCCTAGTCTCCTTCCCAGTATTAACAAACTGTTGTGGGGTGTCTCCTCTCCTAGTCTCCTTCCCAGTATTAACTAACTGTTGTGGGGTGTCTCCTCTCCTAGTCTCCTTCCCAGTATTAACTAACTGTTGTGAGGTGTCTCCTCTCCTAGTCTCCTTCCCAGTATTAACTAACTGTTGTGAGGTGTGTTGTCTCCTCTCCTAGTCTCCTTCCCAGTATTAACTAACTGTTGTGGGGTGTGTTGTCTCATCTCCTAGTCTCCTTCCCAGTATTAACTAACTGTTGTGGGGTGTGTTGTCTCCTCTCCTAGTCTCCTTCCCAGTATTAACTGTTGTTGGGTGTCTCCTCTCCTAGTCTCCTTCCCAGTATTAACTAACTGTTGTGGGGTGTGTTGTCTCCTCTCCTAGTCTCCTTCCCAGTATTAACTAACTGTTGAGGTGTGTTGTCTCCTCTCCTAGTCTCCTTCCCAGTATTAACTAACTGTTGTGGGGTGTCTCCTCTCCTAGTCTCCTTCCCAGTATTAACTAACTGTTGAGGTGTGTTGTCTCCTCTCCTAGTCTCTTTCCCAGTATTAACTAACTGTTGTGGGGTGTGTTGTCTCCTCTCCTAGTCTCCTTCCCAGTATTAACTAACTGTTGTGGGGTGTGTTGTCTCCTCTCCTAGTCTCCTTCCCAGTATTAACTAACTGTTGAGGTGTGTTGTCTCCTCTCCTAGTCTCCTTCCCAGTATTAACTAACTGTTGTGGGGTGTCTCCTCTCCTAGTCTCCTTCCCAGTATTAACTAACTGTTGAGGTGTGTTGTCTCCTCTCCTAGTCTCTTTCCCAGTATTAACTAACTGTTGTGGGGTGTGTTGTCTCCTCTCCTAGTCTCCTTCCCAGTATTAACTAACTGTTGTGGGGTGTGTTGTCTCCTCTCCTAGTCTCCTTCCCAGTATTAACTAACTGTTGTGGGGTGTGTTGTCTCCTCTCCTAGTCTCCTTCCCAGTATTAACTAACTGTTGTGGGGTGTCTCCTCTCCTAGTCTCCTTCCCAGTATTAACTAACTGTTGTGAGGTGTCTCCTCTCCTAGTCTCCTTCCCAGTATTAACTAACTGTTGTGGGGTGTGTTGTCTCCTCTCCTAGTCTCCTTCCCAGTATTAACTAACTGTTGTTGGGTGTGTTGTCTCCTCTCCTAGTCTCCTTCCCAGTATTAACTAACTGTTGTGGGGTGTGTTGTCTCCTCTCCTAGTCTCCTTCCCAGTATTAACTAACTGTTGTGGGGTGTGTTGTCTCCTCTCCTAGTCTCCTTCTCAGTATTAACTAACTGTTGTGGGATGTGTTGTCTCCTCTCCTAGTCTCCTTCTCAGTATTAACTAACTGTTGTGGTGTGTGTTGTCTCCTCTCCTAGTCTCCTTCCCAGTATTAACTAACTGTTGTGGGGTGTGTTGTCTCCTCTCCTAGTCTCCTTCCCAGTATTAACTAACTGTTGTGGGGTGTCTCCTCTCCTAGTCTCCTTCCCAGTATTAACTAACTGTTGTGGGGTGTCTCCTCTCCTAGTCTCCTTCCCAGTATTAACTAACTGTTGTGGGGTGTCTCCTCTCCTAGTCTCCTTCCCAGTATTAACTAACTGTTGTGGGGTGTGTTGTCTCCTCTCCTAGTCTCCTTCCCAGTATTAACTAACTGTTGCGAGGTGTGTTGTCTCCTCTCCTAGTCTCCTTCCCAGTATTAACTAACTGTTGTGAGGTGTGTTGTCTCCTCTCCTAGTCTCCTTCCCAGTATTAACTAACTGTTGTGAGGAGTGTTGTCTCCTCTCCTAGTCTCCTACCCAGTATTAACTAACTGTTGTGGGGTGTCTCCTCTCCTAGTCTCCTTCCCAGTATTAACTAACTGTTGTGGGGTGTGTTGTCTCCTCTCCTAGTCTCCTTCCCAGTATTAACTAACTGTTGTGGGGTGTCTCCTCTCCTAGTCTCCTTCCCAGTATTAACTAACTGTTGTGGGGTGTCTCCTCTCCTAGTCTCCTTCCCAGTATTAACTAACTGTTGTGGGGTGTCTCCTCTCCTAGTCTCCTTCCCAGTATTAACTAACTGTTGTGGGTTGTCTCCTCTCCTAGTCTCCTTCCCAGTATTAACTAACTGTTGTGGGGTGTGTTGTCTCCTCTCCTAGTCTCCTTCGCAGTATTAACTAACTGTTGTGGGGTGTCTCCTCTCCTAGTCTCCTTCCCAGTATTAACTAACTGTTGTGGGGTGTCTCCTCTCCTAGTCTCCTTCCCAGTATTAACTAACTGTTGTGGGGTGTGTCGTCTCCTCTCCTAGTCTCCTTCCCAGTATTAACTATATGTTATGGGGTGTGTTGTCTCCTCTCCTAGTCTCCTTCCCAGTATTAACTAACTGTTGTGGGGTGTCTCCTCTCCTAGTCTCCTTCCCAGTATTAACTAACTGTTGTGAGGTGTCTCCTCTCCTAGTCTCCTTCCCAGTATTAACTAACTGTTGTGAGGTGTGTTGTCTCCTCTCCTAGTCTCCTTCCCAGTATTAACTAACTGTTGTGGGGTGTGTTGTCTCATCTCCTAGTCTCCTTCCCAGTATTAACTAACTGTTGTGGGGTGTGTTGTCTCCTCTCCTAGTCTCCTTCCCAGTATTAAATGTTGTTGGGTGTCTCCTCTCCTAGTCTCCTTCCCAGTATTAACTAACTGTTGTGGGGTGTGTTGTCTCCTCTCCTAGTCTCCTTCCCAGTATTAACTAACTGTTGAGGTGTGTTGTCTCCTCTCCTAGTCTCCTTCCCAGTATTAACTAACTGTTGTGGGGTGTCTCCTCTCCTAGTCTCCTTCCCAGTATTAACTAACTGTTGTGGGGTGTGTTGTCTCCTCTCCTAGTCTCCTTCCCAGTATTAACTAACTGTTGTGGGGTGTCTCCTCTCCTAGTCTCCTTCCCAGTATTAACTAACTGTTGAGGTGTGTTGTCTCCTCTCCTAGTCTCTTTCCCAGTATTAACTAACTGTTGTGGGGTGTGTTGTCTCCTCTCCTAGTCTCCTTCCCAGTATTAACTAACTGTTGTGGGGTGTGTTGTCTCCTCTCCTAGTCTCCTTCCCAGTATTAACTAACTGTTGTGGGGTGTCTCCTCTCCTAGTCTCCTTCCCAGTATTAACTAACTGTTGTGAGGTGTCTCCTCTCCTAGTCTCCTTCCCAGTATTAACTAACTGTTGTGGGGTGTGTTGTCTCCTCTCCTAGTCTCCTTCCCAGTATTAACTAACTGTTGTTGGGTGTGTTGTCTCCTCTCCTAGTCTCCTTCCCAGTATTAACTAACTGTTGTGGGGTGTGTTGTCTCCTCTCCTAGTCTCCTTCCCAGTATTAACTAACTGTTGTGGGGTGTGTTGTCTCCTCTCCTAGTCTCCTTCCCAGTATTAACTAACTGTTGTGGGGTGTGTTGTCTCCTCTCCTAGTCTCCTTCCCAGTATTAACTAACTGTTGTGGGGTGTCTCCTCTCCTAGTCTCCTTCCCAGTATTAACTAACTGTTGTGGGGTGTCTCCTCTCCTAGTCTCCTTCCCAGTATTAACTAACTGTTGTGGGGTGTGTTGTCTCCTCTCCTAGTCTCCTTCCCAGTATTAACTAACTGTTGCGAGGTGAGTTGTCTCCTCTCCTAGTCTCCTTCCCAGTATTAACTAACTGTTGTGAGGTGTCTCCTCTCCTAGTCTCCTTCCCAGTATTAACTAACTGTTGTGAGGAGTGTTGTCTCCTCTCCTAGTCTCCTACCCAGTATTAACTAACTGTTGTGGGGTGTGTTGTCTCCTCTCCTAGTCTCCTTCCCAGTATTAACTAACTGTTGTGGGGTGTCTCCTCTCCTAGTCTCCTTCCCAGTATTAACTAACTGTTGTGAGGTGTCTCCTCTCCTAGTCTCCTTCCCAGTATTAACTAACTGTTGTGGGGTGTCTCCTCTCCTAGTCTCCTTCCCAGTATTAACTAACTGTTGTGGGGTGTGTTGTCTCCTCTCCTAGTCTCCTTCCCAGTATTAACTAACTGTTGTGAGGTGTCTCCTCTCCTAGACTCCTTCCCAGTATTAACTAACTGTTGTGGGGTGTCTCCTCTCCTAGTCTCCTTCCCAGTATTAACTAACTGTTGTGGGGTGTCTCCTCTCCTAGTCTCCTTCCCAGTATTAACTAACTGTTGTGGGGTGTCTCCTCTCCTAGTCTCCTTCCCAGGATTAACTAACTGTTGTGGGGTGTGTTGTCTCCTCTCCTAGTCTCCTTCCCAGTATTAACTAACTGTTGTGGGGTGTCTCCTCTCCTAGTCTCCTTCCCAGTATTAACTAACTGTTGTGGGGTGTCTCCTCTCCTAGTCTCCTACCCAGTATTAACTAACTGTTGTGGGGTGTCTCCTCTCCTAGTCTCCTTCCCAGTATTAACTAACTGTTGTGGGGTGTGTTGTCTCCTCTCCTAGTCTCCTTCCCAGTATTAACTAACTGTTGTGGGGTGTCTCCTCTCCTAGTCTCCTTCCCAGTATTAACTAACTGTTGTGGGGTGTGTTGTCTCCTCTCCTAGTCTCCTTCCCAGTATTAACTAACTGTTGTGGGGTGTCTCCTCTCCTAGTCTCCTTCTCAGTATTAACTAACTGTTGTGGGGTGTGTTGTCTCCTCTCCTAGTCTCCTTCCCAGTATTAACTAACTGTTGTGGGGTGTCTCCTCTCCTAGTCTCCTTCCCAGTATTAACTAACTGTTGTGGGGTGTGTTGTCTCCTCTCCTAGTCTCCTTCCCAGTATTAACTAACTGTTGTGGGGTGTCTCCTCTCCTAGTCTCCTTCCCAGTATTAACTAACTGTTGTGGGGTGTCTACTCTCCTAGTCTCCTTCCCAGTATTAACTAACTGTTGTGGGGTGTCTCCTCTCCTAGTCTCCTTCCCAGTATTAACTAACTGTTGTGGGGTGTCTCCTCTCCTAGTCTCCTTCCCAGTATTAACTAACTGTTGTGGGGTGTGTTGGCTCCTCTCCTAGTCTCCTTCCCAGTATTAACTAACTGTTGTGGGGTGTCTCCTCTCCTAGTCTCCTTCCCAGTATTAACTAACTGTTGTGGGGTGTCTCCTCTCCTAGTCACCTTCCCAGTATTAACTAACTGTTGTGGGGTGTCTCCTCTCCTAGTCTCCTTCCCAGGATTAACTAACTGTTGTGGGGTGTCTCCTCTCCTAGTCTCCTTCCCAGTATTAACTAACTGTTGTGGGGTGTGTTGTCTCCTCTCCTAGTCTCCTTCCCAGTATTAACTAACTGTTGTGGGGTGTCTCCTCTCCTAGTCTCCTTCCCAGTATTAACTAACTGTTGTGGGGTGTCTCCTCTCCTAGTCTCCTTCCCAGTATTAACTAACTGTTGTGGGGTGTGTTGTCTCCTCTCCTAGTCTCCTTCCCAGTATTAACTAACTGTTGTGGGGTGTCTCCTCTCCTAGTCTCCTTCCCAGTATTAACTAACTGTTGTGAGGTGTCTCCTCTCCTAGTCTCCTTCCCAGTATTAACTAACTGTTGTGGGGTGTGTTGTCTCCTCTCCTAGTCTCCTTCCCAGTATTAACTAACTGTTGTTGGGTGTGTTGTCTCCTCTCCTAGTCTCCTTCCCAGTATTAACTAACTGTTGTGGGGTGTGTTGTCTCCTCTCCTAGTCTCCTTCCCAATATTAACTAACTGTTGTGGGGTGTGTTGTCTCCTCTCCTAGTCTCCTTCTCAGTATTAACTAACTGTTGTGGGATGTGTTGTCTCCTCTCCTAGTCTCCTTCTCAGTATTAACTAACTGTTGTGGGATGTGTTGTCTCCTCTCCTAGTCTCCTTCTCAGTATTAACTAACTGTTGTGGGGTGTGTTGTCTCCTCTCCTAGTCTCCTTCCCAATATTAACTAACTGTTGTGGGGTGTGTTGTCTCCTCTCCTAGTCTCCTTCTCAGTATTAACTAACTGTTGTGGGATGTGTTGTCTCCTCTCCTAGTCTCCTTCCCAGTATTAACTAACTGTTGTGGGGTGTCTCCTCTCCTAGTCTCCTTCCCAGTATTAACTAACTGTTGTGGTGTGTGTTGTCTCCTCTCCTAGTCTCCTTCCCAGTATTAACTAACTGTTGTGGGGTGTGTTGTCTCCTCTCCTAGTCTCCTTCCCAGTATTAACTAACTGTTGTGGGGTGTCTCCTCTCCTAGTCTCCTTCCCAGTATTAACTAACTGTTGTGGGGTGTGTTGTCTCCTCTCCTAGTCTCCTTCCCAGTATTAACTAACTGTTGCGAGGTGAGTTGTCTCCTCTCCTAGTCTCCTTCCCAGTATTAACTAACTGTTGTGAGGTGTGTTGTCTCCTCTCCTAGTCTCCTTCCCAGTATTAACTAACTGTTGTGAGGAGTGTTGTCTCCTCTCCTAGTCTCCTACCCAGTATTAACTAACTGTTGTGAGGTGTGTTGTCTCCTCTCCTAGTCTCCTTCCCAGTATTAACTAACTGTTGTGGGGTGTGTTGTCTCCTCTCCTAGTCTCCTTCCCAGTATTAACTAACTGTTGTGGGGTGTCTCCTCTCCTAGTCTCCTTCCCAGTATTAACTAACTGTTGTGGGGTGTCTCCTCTCCTAGTCTCCTTCCCAGTATTAACTAACTGTTGTGGGGTGTGTTGTCTCCTCTCCTAGTCTCCTTCCCACTATTAACTAACTGTTGTGAGGTGTGTTGTCTCGTATCCTAGTCTCCTTCCCAGTATTAACTAACTGTTGTGGGGTGTCTCCTCTCCTAGTCTCCTTCCCAGTATTAACTAACTGTTGTGGGGTGTGTTGTCTCCTCTCCTAGTCTCCTTCCCAGTATTAACTAACTGTTGTGGGGTGTGTTGTCTCCTCTCCTAGTCTCCTTCGCAGTATTAACTAACTGTTGTGGTGTGTGTTGTCTCCTCTCCTAGTCTCCTTCGCAGTATTAACTAACTGTTGTGGGGTGTCTCCTCTCCTAGTCTCCTTCCCAGTATTAACTAACTGTTGTGAGGTGTCTCCTCTCCTAGACTCCTTCCCAGTATTAACTAACTGTTGTGGGGTGTCTCCTCTCCTAGTCTCCTTCCCAGTATTAACTAACTGTTGTGGGGTGTGGTGTCTCCTCTCCTAGTCTCCTTCTCAGTATTAACTAACTGTTGTGGGGTGTGTTGTCTCCTCTCCTAGTCTCCTTCCCAGTATTAACTAACTGTTGTGGGGTGTCTCCTCTCCTAGTCTCCTTCCCAGTATTAACTAACTGTTGTGGGGTGTCTCCTCTCCTCGTCTCCTTCCCAGTATTAACTAACTGTTGTGGGGTGTCTCCTCTCCTAGTCTCCTTCCCAGTATTAACTAACTGTTGTGGGGTGTGTTGTCTCCTCTCCTAGTCTCTTTCCCAGTATTAACTAACTGTTGTGGGGTGTCTCCTCTCCTAGTCTCCTTCCCAGTATTAACTAACTGTTGTGAGGTGTGTTGTCTCCTCTCCTAGTCTCTTTCCCAGTATTAACTAACTGTTGTGGGGTGTCTCCTCTCCTAGTCTCCTTCCCAGTATTAACTAACTGTTGTGGGGTGTGTTGTCTCCTCTCCTAGTCTCCTTCCCAGTATTAACTAACTGTTGTGGGGTGTGTTGTCTCCTCTCCTAGTCTCCTTCCCAGTATTAACTAACTGTTGTGGGGTGTCTCCTCTCCTAGTCTCCTTCCCAGTATTAACTAACTGTTGTGGGGTGTCTCCTCTCCTAGTCTCCTTCCCAGTATTAACTAACTGTTGTGGGGTGTGTTGTCTCCTCTCCTAGTCTCCTTCCCAGTATTAACTAACTGTTGTGGGGTGTCTACTCTCCTAGTCTCCTTCCCAGTATTAACTAACTGTTGTGGGGTGTGTTGTCTCCTCTCCTAGTCTCCTTCCCAGTATTAACTAACTGTTGTGGGGTGTGTTGTCTCCTCTCCTAGTCTCCTTCCCAGTATTAACTAACTGTTGTGTGTTGTCTCCTCTCCTAGTCTCCTTCCCAGTATTAACTAACTGTTGTGGGGTGTCTCCTCTCCTCGTCTCCTTCCCAGTATTAACTAACTGTTGTGAGGTGTGTTGTCTCCTCTCCTAGTCTCCTTCCCAGTATTAACTAACTGTTGTGGGGTGTCTCCTCTCCTAGTCTCCTTCCCAGTATTAACTAACTGTTGTGGGGTGTCTCCTCTCCTAGTCTCCTTCCCAGTATTAACTAACTGTTGTGGGGTGTCTCCTCTCCTAGTCTCCTTCCCAGTATTAACTAACTGTTGTGGGGTGTCTCCTCTCCTAGTCTCCTTTGCAGTATTAACTAACTGTTGTGGGGTGTGTTGTCTCCTCTCCTAGTCTCCTTCCCAGTATTAACTAACTGTTGTGGGTTGTCTCCTCTCCTCGTCTCCTTCCCAGTATTAACTAACTGTTGTGAGGTGTCTCCTCTCCTAGTCTCCTTCCCAGTATTAACTAACTGTTGGGGGGTGTGTTGTCTCCTCTCCTAGTCTCCTTCCCAGTATTAACTAACTGTTGTGGGGTGTGTTGTCTCCTCTCCTAGTCTCCTTCCCAGTATTAACTAACTGTTGTGAGGTGTGTTGTCTTCTCTCCTAGTCTCCTTCCCAGTATTAACTAACTGTTGTGGGGTGTCTCCTCTCCTAGTCTCCTTCCCAGTATTAACTAACTGTTGTGGGGTGTGTTGTCTCCTAGTCTCCTTCCCAGTATTAACTAACTGTTGTGGGGTGTCTCCTCTCCTAGTCTCCTTCCCAGTATTAACTAACTGTTGTGAGGTGTGTTGTCTCCTCTCCTAGTCTCCTTCCCAGTATTAACTAACTGTTGTGAGGTGTGTCGTCTCCTCTCCTAGTCTCCTTCCCAGTATTAACTAACTGTTGTGGGGTGTGTTGTCTCCTCTCCTAGTCTCCTACCCAGTATTAACTAACTGTTGTGGGGTGTGTTGTCTCCTCTCCTAGTCTCCTTCCCAGTATTAACTAACTGTTGTGTGGTGTGTTGTCTCCTCTCCTAGTCTCCTTCCCAGTATTAACTAACTGTTGTGGGGTGTCTCCTCTCCTAGTCTCCTTCCCAGTATTAAATAACTGTTGTGGGGTGTCTCCTCTCCTAGTCTCCTTCCCAGTATTAACTAACTGTTGTGGGGTGTCTCCTCTCCTAGTCTCCTTCCCAGTATTAACTAACTGTTGTGAGGTGTGTTGTCTCCTCTCCTAGTCTCCTTCCCAGTATTAACTAACTGTTGTGTGGTGTGTTGTCTCCTCTCCTAGTCTCCTTCCCAGTATTAACTAACTGTTGTGGGGTGTGTTGTCTCCTCTCCTAGTCTCCTACCCAGTATTAACTAACTGTTGTGGGGTGTGTTGTCTCCTCTCCTAGTCTCCTTCCCAGTATTAACTAACTGTTGTGGGGTGTGTTGTCTCCTCTCCTAGTCTCCTTCCCAGTATTAACTAACTGTTGTGGGGTGTGTTGTCTCCTCTCCTAGTCTCCTTCCCAGTATTACCTAACTGTTGTGGGGTGTGTTGTCTCCTCTCCTAGTCTCCTTCCCAGTATTAACTAACTGTTGTGGGGTGTCTCCTCTCCTAGTCTCCATCGCAGTATTAACTAACTGTTGTGGGGTGTGTTGTCTCCTCTCCTAGTCTCCTTCCCAGTATTAACTAACTGTTGTGGGGTGTGTTGTCTCCTCTCCTAGTCTCCTTCCCAGTATTAACTAACTGTTGTGAGGTGTCTCCTCTCCTAGTCTCCTTCCCAGTATTAACTAACTGTTGTGAGGTGTGTTGTCTCCTCTCCTAGTCTCCTTCCCAGTATTAACTAACTGTTGTGGGGTGTGTTGTCTCATCTCCTAGTCTCCTTCCCAGTATTAACTAACTGTTGTGGGGTGTGTTGTCTCCTCTCCTAGTCTCCTTCCCAGTATTAACTAACTGTTGTGGGGTGTCTCCTCTCCTAGTCTCCTTTCCAGTATTAACTAACTGTTGTGGGGTGTCTCCTCTCCTAGTCTCCTTCCCAGTATTAACTAACTGTTGTGGGGTGTGTTGTCTCCTCTCCTAGTCTCCTTCCCAGTATTAACTAACTGTTGTGGGGTGTGTTGTCTCATCTCCTAGTCTCCTTCCCAGTATTAACTAACTGTTGTGGGGTGTCTCCTCTCCTAGTCTCCTTCCCAGTATTAACTAACTGTTGTGAGGTGTGGTGTCTCCTCTCCTAGTCTCCTTCCCAGTATTAACTAACTGTTGTGGGGTGTGTTGTCTCCTCTCCTAGTCTCCTTCCCAGTATTAACTAACTGTTGTGGGGTGTCTCCTCTCCTAGTCTCCTTCCCAGTATTAACTAACTGTTGTGGGGTGTCTCCTCTCCTAGTCTCCTTCCCAGTATTAACTAACTGTTGTGAGGTGTGGTGTCTCCTCTCCTAGTCTCCTTCCCAGTATTAACTAACTGTTGTGGGGTGTGTTGTCTCCTCTCCTAGTCTCCTTCCCAGTATTAACTAACTGTTGTGGGGTGTGTTGTCTCCTCTCCTAGTCTCCTTCCCAGTATTAACTAACTGTTGTGGGGTGTGTTGTCTCCTCTCCTAGTCTCCTTCCCAGTATTAACTAACTGTTGTGGGGTGTGGTGTCTCCTCTCCTAGTCTCCTTCCCAGTATTAACTAACTGTTGTGGGGTGTCTCCTCTCCTAGTCTCCTTCCCAGTATTAACTAACTGTTGTGGGGTGTGGTGTCTCCTCTCCTAGTCTCCTTCCCAGTATTAAATAACTGTTTTGGGGTGTCTCCTCTCCTAGTCTCCTTCCCAGTATTAACTAACTGTTGTGGGGTGTCTCCTCTCCTAGTCTCCTTCCCAGTATTAACTAACTGTTGTGGGGTGTCTCCTCTCCTAGTCTCCTTCCCAGTATTAACTAACTGTTGTGGGGTGTCTCCTCTCCTAGTCTCCTTCCCAGTATTAACTAACTGTTGTGAGGTGTCTCCTCTCCTAGTCTCCTTCCCAGGATTAACTAACTGTTGTGGGGTGTGTTGTCTCCTCTCCTAGTCTCCTTCCCAGTATTAACTAACTGTTGTGGGGTGTCTCCTCTCCTAGTCTCCTTCCCAGTATTAACTAACTGTTGTGGGGTGTGTTGTCTCCTCTCCTAGTCTCCTTCCCAGTATTAACTAACTGTTGTGGGGTGTGTTGTCTCCTCTCCTAGTCTCCTTCCCAGTATTAACTAACTGTTGTGGGGTGTCTCCTCTCCTAGTCTCCTTCCCAGTATTAACTAACTGTTGTGGGGTGTGTTGTCTCCTCTCCTAGTCTCCTTCCCAGTATTAACTAACTGTTGTGTCGTGTGTTGTCTCCTCTCCTAGTCTCCTTCCCAGTATTAACTAACTGTTGGGGGGTGTCTCCTCTCCTAGTCTCCTTCCCAGTATTAACTAACTGTTGTGGGGTGTGTTGTCTCCTCTCCTAGTCTCCTTCCCAGTATTAACTAACTGTTGTGGGGTGTCTCCTCTCCTAGTCTCCTTCCCATTATTAACTAACTGTTGTGGGGTGTCTCCTCACCTAGTCTCCTTCCCAGTATTAACTAACTGTTGTGGGGTGTGTTGTCTCCTCTCCTAGTCTCCTTCCCAGTATTAACTAACTGTTGTGAGGTGAGTTGTCTCCTCTCCTAGTCTCCTTCCCAGTATTAACTAACTGTTGTGGGGTGTGTTGTCTCCTCTCCTAGTCTCCTTCTCAGTATTAACTAACTGTTGTGGTGTGTGTTGTCTCCTCTCCTAGTCTCCTTCCCAGTATTAACTAACTGTTGTGGGGTGTGTTGTCTCCTCTCCTAGTCTCCTTCCCAGTATTAACTAACTGTTGTGGGGTGTCTCCTCTCCTAGTCTCCTTCCCAGTATTAACTAACTGTTGTGGGGTGTGTTGTCTCCTCTCCTAGTCTCCTTCCCAGTATTAACTAACTGTTGCGAGGTGAGTTGTCTCCTCTCCTAGTCTCCTTCCCAGTATTAACTAACTGTTGTGAGGTGTCTCCTCTCCTAGTCTCCTTCCCAGTATTAACTAACTGTTGTGAGGAGTGTTGTCTCCTCTCCTAGTCTCCTACCCAGTATTAACTAACTGTTGTGGGGTGTGTTGTCTCCTCTCCTAGTCTCCTTCCCAGTATTAACTAACTGTTGTGGGGTGTCTCCTCTCCTAGTCTCCTTCCCAGTATTAACTAACTGTTGTGAGGTGTCTCCTCTCCTAGTCTCCTTCCCAGTATTAACTAACTGTTGTGGGGTGTCTCCTCTCCTAGTCTCCTTTCCAGTATTAACTAACTGTTGTGGGGTGTCTCCTCTCCTAGTCTCCTTCCCAGTATTAACTAACTGTTGTGGGGTGTGTTGTCTCCTCTCCTAGTCTCCTTCCCAGTATTAACTAACTGTTGTGGGGTGTGTTGTCTCATCTCCTAGTCTCCTTCCCAGTATTAACTAACTGTTGTGGGGTGTCTCCTCTCCTAGTCTCCTTCCCAGTATTAACTAACTGTTGTGAGGTGTGGTGTCTCCTCTCCTAGTCTCCTTCCCAGTATTAACTAACTGTTGTGGGGTGTGTTGTCTCCTCTCCTAGTCTCCTTCCCAGTATTAACTAACTGTTGTGGGGTGTCTCCTCTCCTAGTCTCCTTCCCAGTATTAACTAACTGTTGTGGGGTGTCTCCTCTCCTAGTCTCCTTCCCAGTATTAACTAACTGTTGTGAGGTGTGGTGTCTCCTCTCCTAGTCTCCTTCCCAGTATTAACTAACTGTTGTGGGGTGTGTTGTCTCCTCTCCTAGTCTCCTTCCCAGTATTAACTAACTGTTGTGGGGTGTGTTGTCTCCTCTCCTAGTCTCCTTCCCAGTATTAACTAACTGTTGTGGGGTGTGTTGTCTCCTCTCCTAGTCTCCTTCCCAGTATTAACTAACTGTTGTGGGGTGTGGTGTCTCCTCTCCTAGTCTCCTTCCCAGTATTAACTAACTGTTGTGGGGTGTCTCCTCTCCTAGTCTCCTTCCCAGTATTAACTAACTGTTGTGGGGTGTGGTGTCTCCTCTCCTAGTCTCCTTCCCAGTATTAAATAACTGTTTTGGGGTGTCTCCTCTCCTAGTCTCCTTCCCAGTATTAACTAACTGTTGTGGGGTGTCTCCTCTCCTAGTCTCCTTCCCAGTATTAACTAACTGTTGTGGGGTGTCTCCTCTCCTAGTCTCCTTCCCAGTATTAACTAACTGTTGTGGGGTGTCTCCTCTCCTAGTCTCCTTCCCAGTATTAACTAACTGTTGTGAGGTGTCTCCTCTCCTAGTCTCCTTCCCAGGATTAACTAACTGTTGTGGGGTGTGTTGTCTCCTCTCCTAGTCTCCTTCCCAGTATTAACTAACTGTTGTGGGGTGTCTCCTCTCCTAGTCTCCTTCCCAGTATTAACTAACTGTTGTGGGGTGTGTTGTCTCCTCTCCTAGTCTCCTTCCCAGTATTAACTAACTGTTGTGGGGTGTGTTGTCTCCTCTCCTAGTCTCCTTCCCAGTATTAACTAACTGTTGTGGGGTGTCTCCTCTCCTAGTCTCCTTCCCAGTATTAACTAACTGTTGTGGGGTGTGTTGTCTCCTCTCCTAGTCTCCTTCCCAGTATTAACTAACTGTTGTGTCGTGTGTTGTCTCCTCTCCTAGTCTCCTTCCCAGTATTAACTAACTGTTGGGGGGTGTCTCCTCTCCTAGTCTCCTTCCCAGTATTAACTAACTGTTGTGGGGTGTGTTGTCTCCTCTCCTAGTCTCCTTCCCAGTATTAACTAACTGTTGTGGGGTGTCTCCTCTCCTAGTCTCCTTCCCATTATTAACTAACTGTTGTGGGGTGTCTCCTCACCTAGTCTCCTTCCCAGTATTAACTAACTGTTGTGGGGTGTGTTGTCTCCTCTCCTAGTCTCCTTCCCAGTATTAACTAACTGTTGTGAGGTGAGTTGTCTCCTCTCCTAGTCTCCTTCCCAGTATTAACTAACTGTTGTGGGGTGTGTTGTCTCCTCTCCTAGTCTCCTTCTCAGTATTAACTAACTGTTGTGGTGTGTGTTGTCTCCTCTCCTAGTCTCCTTCCCAGTATTAACTAACTGTTGTGGGGTGTGTTGTCTCCTCTCCTAGTCTCCTTCCCAGTATTAACTAACTGTTGTGGGGTGTCTCCTCTCCTAGTCTCCTTCCCAGTATTAACTAACTGTTGTGGGGTGTGTTGTCTCCTCTCCTAGTCTCCTTCCCAGTATTAACTAACTGTTGCGAGGTGAGTTGTCTCCTCTCCTAGTCTCCTTCCCAGTATTAACTAACTGTTGTGAGGTGTCTCCTCTCCTAGTCTCCTTCCCAGTATTAACTAACTGTTGTGAGGAGTGTTGTCTCCTCTCCTAGTCTCCTACCCAGTATTAACTAACTGTTGTGGGGTGTGTTGTCTCCTCTCCTAGTCTCCTTCCCAGTATTAACTAACTGTTGTGGGGTGTCTCCTCTCCTAGTCTCCTTCCCAGTATTAACTAACTGTTGTGAGGTGTCTCCTCTCCTAGTCTCCTTCCCAGTATTAACTAACTGTTGTGGGGTGTGTTGTCTCCTCTCCTAGTCTCCTTCCCACTATTAACTAACTGTTGTGAGGTGTGTTGTCTCGTATCCTAGTCTCCTTCCCAGTATTAACTAACTGTTGTGGGGTGTGTTGTCTCCTCTCCTAGTCTCCTTCCCAGTATTAACTAACTGTTGTGGGGTGTGTTGTCTCCTCTCCTAGTCTCCTTCCCAGTATTAACTAACTGTTGTGGGGTGTGTTGTCTCCTCTCCTAGTCTCCTTCGCAGTATTAACTAACTGTTGTGGGGTGTCTCCTCTCCTAGTCTCCTTCCCAGTATTAACTAACTGTTGTGAGGTGTCTCCTCTCCTAGACTCCTTCCCAGTATTAACTAACTGTTGTGGGGTGTCTCCTCTCCTAGTCTCCTTCCCAGTATTAACTAACTGTTGTGGGGTGTCTCCTCTCCTAGTCTCCTTCCCAGTATTAACTAACTGTTGTGGGGTGTCTCCTCTCCTAGTCTCCTTCCCAGGATTAACTAACTGTTGTGGGGTGTGTTGTCTCCTCTCCTAGTCTCCTTCCCAGTATTAACTAACTGTTGTGGGGTGTCTCCTCTCCTAGTCTCCTTCCCAGTATTAACTAACTGTTGTGGGGTGTCTCCTCTCCTAGTCTCCTACCCAGTATTAACTAACTGTTGTGGGGTGTCTCCTCTCCTAGTCTCCTTCCCAGTATTAACTAACTGTTGTGGGGTGTCTCCTCTCCTAGTCTCCTTCCCAGTATTAACTAACTGTTGTGGGGTGTCTCCTCTCCTAGTCTCCTTCCCAGTATTAACTAACTGTTGTGGGGTGTGTTGTCTCCTCTCCTAGTCTCCTTCCCAGTATTAACTAACTGTTGTGGGGTGTCTCCTCTCCTAGTCTCCTTCTCAGTATTAACTAACTGTTGTGGGGTGTGTTGTCTCCTCTCCTAGTCTCCTTCCCAGTATTAACTAACTGTTGTGGGGTGTCTCCTCTCCTAGTCTCCTTCCCAGTATTAACTAACTGTTGTGGGGTGTGTTGTCTCCTCTCCTAGTCTCCTTCCCAGTATTAACTAACTGTTGTGGGGTGTCTCCTCTCCTAGTCTCCTTCCCAGTATTAACTAACTGTTGTGGGGTGTCTCCTCTCCTAGTCTCCTTCCCAGTATTAACTAACTGTTGTGGGGTGTCTCCTCTCCTAGTCTCCTTCCCAGTATTAACTAACTGTTGTGGGGTGTCTCCTCTCCTAGTCTCCTTCCCAGTATTAACTAACTGTTGTGGGGTGTCTCCTCTCCTAGTCTCCTTCCCAGTATTAACTAACTGTTGTGGGGTGTGTTGTCTCCTCTCCTAGTCTCCTTCCCAGTATTAACTAACTGTTGTGGGGTGTCTCCTCTCCTAGTCTCCTTCCCAGTATTAACTAACTGTTGTGAGGTGTCTCCTCTCCTAGTCTCCTTCCCAGTATTAACTAACTGTTGTGGGGTGTGTTGTCTCCTCTCCTAGTCTCCTTCCCAGTATTAACTAACTGTTGTTGGGTGTGTTGTCTCCTCTCCTAGTCTCCTTCCCAGTATTAACTAACTGTTGTGGGGTGTGTTGTCTCCTCTCCTAGTCTCCTTCCCAATATTAACTAACTGTTGTGGGGTGTGTTGTCTCCTCTCCTAGTCTCCTTCTCAGTATTAACTAACTGTTGTGGGATGTGTTGTCTCCTCTCCTAGTCTCCTTCCCAGTATTAACTAACTGTTGTGGGGTGTCTCCTCTCCTAGTCTCCTTCCCAGTATTAACTAACTGTTGTGGGGTGTCTACTCTCCTAGTCTCCTTCCCAGTATTAACTAACTGTTGTGGGGTGTCTCCTCTCCTAGTCTCCTTCCCAGTATTAACTAACTGTTGTGGGGTGTCTCCTCTCCTAGTCTCCTTCCCAGTATTAACTAACTGTTGTGGGGTGTCTCCTCTCCTAGTCTCCTTCCCAGTATTAACTAACTGTTGTGGGGTGTGTTGTCTCCTCTCCTAGTCTCCTTCCCAGTATTAACTAACTGTTGTGGGGTGTCTCCTCTCCTAGTCTCCTTCCCAGTATTAACTAACTGTTGTGAGGTGTCTCCTCTCCTAGTCTCCTTCCCAGTATTAACTAACTGTTGTGGGGTGTGTTGTCTCCTCTCCTAGTCTCCTTCCCAGTATTAACTAACTGTTGTTGGGTGTGTTGTCTCCTCTCCTAGTCTCCTTCCCAGTATTAACTAACTGTTGTGGGGTGTGTTGTCTCCTCTCCTAGTCTCCTTCCCAATATTAACTAACTGTTGTGGGGTGTGTTGTCTCCTCTCCTAGTCTCCTTCTCAGTATTAACTAACTGTTGTGGGATGTGTTGTCTCCTCTCCTAGTCTCCTTCTCAGTATTAACTAACTGTTGTGGTGTGTGTTGTCTCCTCTCCTAGTCTCCTTCCCAGTATTAACTAACTGTTGTGGGGTGTGTTGTCTCCTCTCCTAGTCTCCTTCCCAGTATTAACTAACTGTTGTGGGGTGTCTCCTCTCCTAGTCTCCTTCCCAGTATTAACTAACTGTTGTGGGGTGTGTTGTCTCCTCTCCTAGTCTCCTTCCCAGTATTAACTAACTGTTGCGAGGTGAGTTGTCTCCTCTCCTAGTCTCCTTCCCAGTATTAACTAACTGTTGTGAGGTGTGTTGTCTCCTCTCCTAGTCTCCTTCCCAGTATTAACTAACTGTTGTGAGGAGTGTTGTCTCCTCTCCTAGTCTCCTACCCAGTATTAACTAACTGTTGTGAGGTGTGTTGTCTCCTCTCCTAGTCTCCTTCCCAGTATTAACTAACTGTTGTGGGGTGTGTTGTCTCCTCTCCTAGTCTCCTTCCCAGTATTAACTAACTGTTGTGGGGTGTCTCCTCTCCTAGTCTCCTTCCCAGTATTAACTAACTGTTGTGGGGTGTCTCCTCTCCTAGTCTCCTTCCCAGTATTAACTAACTGTTGTGGGGTGTGTTGTCTCCTCTCCTAGTCTCCTTCCCACTATTAACTAACTGTTGTGAGGTGTGTTGTCTCGTATCCTAGTCTCCTTCCCAGTATTAACTAACTGTTGTGGGGTGTCTCCTCTCCTAGTCTCCTTCCCAGTATTAACTAACTGTTGTGGGGTGTGTTGTCTCCTCTCCTAGTCTCCTTCCCAGTATTAACTAACTGTTGTGGGGTGTGTTGTCTCCTCTCCTAGTCTCCTTCGCAGTATTAACTAACTGTTGTGGTGTGTGTTGTCTCCTCTCCTAGTCTCCTTCGCAGTATTAACTAACTGTTGTGGGGTGTCTCCTCTCCTAGTCTCCTTCCCAGTATTAACTAACTGTTGTGGGGTGTGGTGTCTCCTCTCCTAGTCTCCTTCTCAGTATTAACTAACTGTTGTGGGGTGTGTTGTCTCCTCTCCTAGTCTCCTTCCCAGTATTAACTAACTGTTGTGGGGTGTCTCCTCTCCTAGTCTCCTTCCCAGTATTAACTAACTGTTGTGGGGTGTCTCCTCTCCTAGTCTCCTTCCCAGTATTAACTAACTGTTGTGGGGTGTCTCCTCTCCTAGTCTCCTTCCCAGTATTAACTAACTGTTGTGGGTGTGTTGTCTCCTCTCCTAGTCTCCTTCCCAGTATTAACTAACTGTTGTGGGGTGTCTCCTCTCCTAGTCTCCTTCCCAGTATTAACTAACTGTTGTGGGGTGTGTTGTCTCCTCTCCTAGTCTCCTTCCCAGTATTAACTAACTGTTGTGGGGTGTCTCCTCTCCTAGTCTCCTTCCCAGTATTAACTAACTGTTGTGGGGTGTCTCCTCTCCTAGTCTCCTTCCCAGTATTAACTAACTGTTGTGGGGTGTCTCCTCTCCTAGTCTCCTTCCCAGTATTAACTAACTGTTGTGGGGTGTCTCCTCTCCTAGTCTCCTTCCCAGTATTAACTAACTGTTGTGGGGTGTCTCCTCTCCTAGTCTCCTTCCCAGTATTAACTAACTGTTGTGGGGTGTGTTGTCTCCTCTCCTAGTCTCCTTCCCAGTATTAACTAACTGTTGTGGGTGTGTTGTCTCCTCTCCTCGTCTCCTTCCCAGTATTAACTAACTGTTGTGAGGTGTCTCCTCTCCTAGTCTCCTTCCCAGTATTAACTAACTGTTGTGGGGTGTGTTGTCTCCTCTCCTAGTCTCCTTCCCAGTATTAACTAACTGTTGTGAGGTGTGTTGTCTTCTCTCCTAGTCTCCTTCCCAGTATTAACTAACTGTTGTGGGGTGTCTCCTCTCCTAGTCTCCTTCCCAGTATTAACTAACTGTTGTGGGGTGTGTTGTCTCCTCTCCTAGTCTCCTTCCCAGTATTAACTAACTGTTGTGGGGTGTGTTGTCTCCTCTCCTAGTCTCCTTCCCAGTATTAACTAACTGTTGTGGGGTGTCTCCTCTCCTAGTCTCCTTCCCAGTATTAACTAACTGTTGTGGGGTGTGTTGTCTCCTCTCCTAGTCTCCTTCCCAGTATTAACTAACTGTTGTGGGGTGTCTCCTCTCCTAGTCTCCTTCCCAGTATTAACTAACTGTTGTGAGGTGTGTTGTCTCCTCTCCTAGTCTCCTTCCCAGTATTAACTAACTGTTGTGAGGTGTGTCGTCTCCTCTCCTAGTCTCCTTCCCAGTATTAACTAACTGTTGTGGGGTGTGTTGTCTCCTCTCCTAGTCTCCTACCCAGTATTAACTAACTGTTGTGGGGTGTGTTGTCTCCTCTCCTAGTCTCCTTCCCAGTATTAACTAACTGTTGTGTGGTGTGTTGTCTCCTCTCCTAGTCTCCTTCCCAGTATTAACTAACTGTTGTGGGGTGTCTCCTCTCCTAGTCTCCTTCCCAGTATTAAATAACTGTTGTGGGGTGTCTCCTCTCCTAGTCTCCTTCCCAGTATTAACTAACTGTTGTGGGGTGTCTCCTCTCCTAGTCTCCTTCCCAGTATTAACTAACTGTTGTGAGGTGTGTTGTCTCCTCTCCTAGTCTCCTTCCCAGTATTAACTAACTGTTGTGTGGTGTGTTGTCTCCTCTCCTAGTCTCCTTCCCAGTATTAACTAACTGTTGTGGGGTGTGTTGTCTCCTCTCCTAGTCTCCTACCCAGTATTAACTAACTGTTGTGGGGTGTGTTGTCTCCTCTCCTAGTCTCCTTCCCAGTATTAACTAACTGTTGTGGGGTGTGTTGTCTCCTCTCCTAGTCTCCTTCCCAGTATTAACTAACTGTTGTGGGGTGTGTTGTCTCCTCTCCTAGTCTCCTTCCCAGTATTACCTAACTGTTGTGGGGTGTGTTGTCTCCTCTCCTAGTCTCCTTCCCAGTATTAACTAACTGTTGTGGGGTGTCTCCTCTCCTAGTCTCCATCCCAGTATTAACTAACTGTTGTGGGGTGTGTTGTCTCCTCTCCTAGTCTCCTTCCCAGTATTAACTAACTGTTGTGGGGTGTGTTGTCTCCTCTCCTAGTCTCCTTCCCAGTATTAACTAACTGTTGTGAGGTGTCTCCTCTCCTAGTCTCCTTCCCAGTATTAACTAACTGTTGTGAGGTGTGTTGTCTCCTCTCCTAGTCTCCTTCCCAGTATTAACTAACTGTTGTGGGGTGTGTTGTCTCATCTCCTAGTCTCCTTCCCAGTATTAACTAACTGTTGTGGGGTGTGTTGTCTCCTCTCCTAGTCTCCTTCCCAGTATTAACTAACTGTTGTGGGGTGTCTCCTCTCCTAGTCTCCTTTCCAGTATTAACTAACTGTTGTGGGGTGTCTCCTCTCCTAGTCTCCTTCCCAGTATTAACTAACTGTTGTGGGGTGTGTTGTCTCCTCTCCTAGTCTCCTTCCCAGTATTAACTAACTGTTGTGGGGTGTGTTGTCTCATCTCCTAGTCTCCTTCCCAGTATTAACTAACTGTTGTGGGGTGTCTCCTCTCCTAGTCTCCTTCCCAGTATTAACTAACTGTTGTGAGGTGTGGTGTCTCCTCTCCTAGTCTCCTTCCCAGTATTAACTAACTGTTGTGGGGTGTGTTGTCTCCTCTCCTAGTCTCCTTCCCAGTATTAACTAACTGTTGTGGGGTGTCTCCTCTCCTAGTCTCCTTCCCAGTATTAACTAACTGTTGTGGGGTGTCTCCTCTCCTAGTCTCCTTCCCAGTATTAACTAACTGTTGTGAGGTGTGGTGTCTCCTCTCCTAGTCTCCTTCCCAGTATTAACTAACTGTTGTGGGGTGTGTTGTCTCCTCTCCTAGTCTCCTTCCCAGTATTAACTAACTGTTGTGGGGTGTGTTGTCTCCTCTCCTAGTCTCCTTCCCAGTATTAACTAACTGTTGTGGGGTGTGTTGTCTCCTCTCCTAGTCTCCTTCCCAGTATTAACTAACTGTTGTGGGGTGTGGTGTCTCCTCTCCTAGTCTCCTTCCCAGTATTAACTAACTGTTGTGGGGTGTCTCCTCTCCTAGTCTCCTTCCCAGTATTAACTAACTGTTGTGGGGTGTGGTGTCTCCTCTCCTAGTCTCCTTCCCAGTATTAAATAACTGTTTTGGGGTGTCTCCTCTCCTAGTCTCCTTCCCAGTATTAACTAACTGTTGTGGGGTGTCTCCTCTCCTAGTCTCCTTCCCAGTATTAACTAACTGTTGTGAGGTGTCTCCTCTCCTAGTCTCCTTCCCAGGATTAACTAACTGTTGTGGGGTGTGTTGTCTCCTCTCCTAGTCTCCTTCCCAGTATTAACTAACTGTTGTGGGGTGTGTTGTCTCCTCTCCTAGTCTCCTTCCCAGTATTAACTAACTGTTGTGGGGTGTGTTGTCTCCTCTCCTAGTCTCCTTCCCAGTATTAACTAACTGTTGTGGGGTGTCTCCTCTCCTAGTCTCCTTCCCAGTATTAACTAACTGTTGTGGGGTGTGTTGTCTCCTCTCCTAGTCTCCTTCCCAGTATTAACTAACTGTTGTGTCGTGTGTTGTCTCCTCTCCTAGTCTCCTTCCCAGTATTAACTAACTGTTGTGGGGTGTCTCCTCTCCTAGTCTCCTTCCCAGTATTAACTAACTGTTGTGGGGTGTGTTGTCGCCTCTCCTTGTCTCCTTCGCAGTATTAACTAACTGTTGTGGGGTGTCTACTCTCCTAGTCTCCTTCCCAGTATTAACTAACTGTTGTGGGGTGTGTTGTCTCCTCTCCTAGTCTCCTTCCCAGTATTAACTAACTGTTGTGAGGTGTGTTGTCTCCTCTCCTAGTCTCCTTCCCAGTATTAACTAACTGTTGTGGGGTGTGTTGTCTCCTCTCCTAGTCTCCTTCCCAGTATTAACTAACTGTTGTGGGGTGTCTCCTCTCCTAGTCTCCTTCCCAGTATTAACTAACTGTTGTGGGGTGTCTCCTCTCCTAGTCTCCTTCCCAGTATTAACTAACTGTTTTGGGGTGTGTTGTCTCCTCTCCTAGTCTCCTTCCCAGTATTAACTAACTGTTGTGAGGTGTGTTGTCTCCTCTCCTAGTCTCCTTCCCAGTATTAACTAACTGTTGTGAGGTGTGTTGTCTCCTCTCCTAGTCTCCTTCCCAGTATTAACTAACTGTTGTGGGGTGTCTCCTCTCCTAGTCTCCTTCCCAGTATTAACTAACTGTTGTGGGGTTGTCTCCTCTCCTCGTCTCCTTCCCAGTATTAACTATCTGTTGTGGGGTGTGTTGTCTCCTCTCCTAGTCTCCTTCCCAGTATTAACTAACTGTTGTGGGGTTGTCTCCTCTCCTCGTCTCCTTCCCAGTATTAACTATCTGTTGTGGGGTGTCTCCTCTCCTAGTCTCCTTCCCAGTATTAACTAACTGTTGTGGGGTGTGTTGTCTCCTCTCCTAGTCTCCTTCCCAGTATTAACTAACTGTTGTGGGGTGTCTCCTCTCCTAGTCTCCTTCCCAGTATTAACTAACTGTTGTGGGGTGTCTCCTCTCCTAGTCTCCTTCCCAGTATTAACTAACTGTTGTGGGGTGTCTCCTCTCCTAGTCTCCTTCCCAGTATTAACTAACTGTTGTGGGGTGTCTCCTCTCCTAGTCTCCTTCCCAGTATTAACTAACTGTTGTGGGGTGTCTCCTCTCCTAGTCTCCTTCCCAGTATTAACTAACTGTTGTGGGGTGTTTTGTCTCCTCTCCTAGTCTCCTTCCCAGTATTAACTAACTGTTGGGGGGTGTGTTGTCTCCTCTCCTAGTCTCCTTCCCAGTATTAACTAACTGTTGTGGGGTGTCTCCTCTCCTAGTCTCCTTCCCAGTATTAACTAACTGTTGTGGGGTGTCTCCTCTCCTAGTCTCCTTCCCAGTATTAACTAACTGTTGTGAGGTGTGTTGTCTCCTCTCCTAGTCTCCTTCCCAGTATTAACTAACTGTTGTGTGTTGTCTCCTCTCCTAGTCTCCTTCCCAGTATTAACTAACTGTTGTGAGGTGTGTTGTCTCCTCTCCTAGTCTCCTTCCCAGTATTAACTAACTGTTGTGGGGTGTGTTGTCTCCTCTCCTAGTCTCCGTCCCAGTATTAACTAACTGTTGTGGGGTGTGTCGTCTCCTCTCCTAGTCTCCTTCCCAGTATTAACTAACTGTTGTGGGGTGTCTCCTCTCCTAGTCTCCTTCCCAGTATTAACTAACTGTTGTGAGGTGTGTTGTCTCCTTTCCTAGTCTCCTTCCCAGTATTAACTAACTGTTGTGGGGTGTGTTATCTCCTCTCCTAGTCTCCTTCCCAGTATTAACTAACTGTTGTGGGGTGTGTTGTCTCCTCTCCTAGTCTCCTTCCCAGTATTAACTAACTGTTGTGGGGTGTGTTGTCTCCTCTCCTAGTCTCCTTCCCAGTATTAACTAACTGTTGTGAGGTGTCTCCTCTCCTAGTCTACTTCCCAGTATTAACTAACTGTTGTGGGGTGTGTTGTCTCCTCTCCTAGCCTCCTTCCCAGGATTAACTAACTGTTGTGGGGTGTCTCCTCTCCTAGTCTCCTTCCCAGTATTAACTAACTGTTGTGGGGTGTCTCCTCTCCTAGTCTCCTTCCCAGTATTAACTAACTGTTGTGGGGTGTCTCCTCTCCTAGTCTCCTTCCCAGTATTAACTGTTGTGGGGTGTCTCCTCTCCTAGTCTCCTTCCCAGTATTAACTAACTGTTGTGGGGTGTCTCCTCTCCTAGTCTCCTTCCCAGTATTAACTGTTGTGGGGTGTCTCCTCTCCTAGTCTCCTTCCCAGTATTAACTAACTGTTGTGGGGTGTGTTGTCTCCTCTCCTAGTCTCCTTCCCAGTATTAACTAACTGTTGTGAGGTGTCTCCTCTCCTAGTCTCCTTCCCAGTATTAACTAACTGTTGTGGGGTGTCTCCTCTCCTAGTCTCCTTCCCAGTATTAACTAACTGTTGTGGGGTGTGTTGTCTCCTCTCCTAGTCTCCTTCCCAGTATTAACTAACTGTTGTGGGGTTTGTCTCCTCTCCTAGTCTCCTTCCCAGTATTAACTAACTGTTGTGGTGTGTTGTCTCCTCTCCTAGTCTCCTTCCCAGTATTAACTAACTGTTGTGGGGTGTGTTGTCTCCTCTCCTAGTCTCCTTCCCAGTATTAACTAACTGTTGTGGGGTGTGTTGTCTCCTCTCCTAGTCTCCTTCCCAGTATTAACTAACTGTTGTGGGGTGTGTTGTCTCCTCTCCTAGTCTCCTTCCCAGTATTAACTAACTGTTGTGGGGTGTGTTGTCTCCTCTCCTAGTCTCCTTCCCAGTATTAACTAACTGTTGTGGGGTGTGTTTCTCCTCTCCTAGTCTCCTTCCCAGTATTAACTAACTGTTGTGAGGTGTGTTGTCTCCTCTCCTAGTCTCCTTCCCAGTATTAACTAACTGTTGTGGGGTGTGTTGTCTCCTCTCCTAGTCTCCTTCCCAGTATTAACTAACTGTTGTGGGGTGTGCTCCTCTCCTAGTCTCCTTCCCAGTATTAACTAACTGTTGTGGGGTGTCTCCTCTCCTAGTCTCCTTCCCAGTATTAACTAACTGTTGTGGGGTGTGTTGTCTCCTCTCCTAGTCTCCTTCCCAGTATTAACTAACTGTTGGGGGGAGTGTTGTCTCCTCTCCTAGTCTCCTTCCCAGTATTAACTAACTGTTGTGGGGTGTGTTGTCTCCTCTCCTAGTCTCCTTCCCAGTATTAACTAACTGTTGTGTGTTGTCTCCTCTCCTAGTCTCCTTCCCAGTATTAACTAACTGTTGTGGGGTGTGTTGTCTCATCTCCTAGTCTCCTTCCCAGTATTAACTAACTGTTGTGAGGTGTGGTGTCTCCTCTCCTAGTCTCCTTCCCAGTATTAACTAACTGTTGTGGCGTGTGTTGTCTCCTCTCCTAGTCTCCTTCCCAGTATTAACTAACTGTTGTGAGGTGTCTCCTCTCCTAGTCTCCTTCCCAGTATTAACTAACTGTTGTGGGGTGTGTTGTCTCCTCTCCTAGTCTCCTTCCCAGTATTAACTAACTGTTGTGGGGTGTCTCCTCTCCTAGTCTCCTTCCCAGTATTAACTAACTGTTGTGGGGTGTGTTGTCTCCTCTCCTAGTCTCCTTCCCAGTATTAACTAACTGTTGTGGGGTGTCTCCTCTCCTAGTCTCCTTCCCAGTATTAACTAACTGTTGTGGGGTGTGTTGTCTCCTCTCCTAGTCTCCTTCCCAGTATTAACTAACTGTTGTGGGGTGTCTCCTCTCCTAGTCTCCTTCCCAGTATTAACTAACTGTTGTGGGGTGTCTCCTCTCCTAGTCTCCTTCCCAGTATTAACTAACTGTTGTGGGGTGTCTCCTCTCCTAGTCTCCTTCCCAGTATTAACTAACTGTTGTGGGTTGTTTCCTCTCCTAGTCTCCTTCCCAGTATTAACTAACTGTTGGGGGGTGTGTTGTCTCCTCTCCTAGTCTCCTTCCCAGTATTAACTAACTGTTGTGGGGTGTCTCCTCTCCTAGTCTCCTTCCCAGTATTAACTAACTGTTGTGAGGTGTGTTGTCTCCTCTCCTAGTCTCCTTCCCAGTATTAACTAACTGTTGTGGGGTGTGTCGTCTCCTCTCCTAGTCTCCTTCCCAGTATTAACTAACTGTTGTGGGGTGTGTCGTCTCCTCTCCTAGTCTCCGTCCCAGTATTAACTAACTGTTGTGGGGTGTGTTGTCTCCTCTCCTAGTCTCCTACCCAGTATTAACTAACTGTTGTGGGGTGTCTCCTCTCCTAGTCTCCTTCCCAGTATTAACTAACTGTTGTGAGGTGTGTTGTCTCCTTTCCTAGTCTCCTTCCCAGTATTAACTAACTGTTGTGGGGTGTCTCCTCTCCTAGTCTCCTTCCCAGTATTAACTAACTGTTGTGGGGTGTCTCCTCTCCTAGTCTCCTTCCCAGTATTAACTAACTGTTGTGAGGTGTCTCCTCTCCTAGTCTCCTTCCCAGTATTAACTAACTGTTGTGAGGTGTGTTGTCTCCTCTCCTAGTCTCCTTCCCAGTATTAACTAACTGTTGTGGGGTGTCTCCTCTCCTAGTCTCCTTCCCAGTATTAACTAACTGTTGTGGGGTGTGTTGTCTCCTCTACTAGTCTCCTTCCCAGTATTAACTAACTGTTGTGGGGTGTCTCCTCTCCTAGTCTCCTTTCCAGTATTAACTAACTGTTATGGGGTGTCTCCTCTCCTAGTCTCCTTCCCAGTTTTAACTAACTGTTGAGGTTTGTTGTCTCCTCTCCTAGTCTCCTTCCCAGTATTAACTAACTGTTGTGGGGTGTGTTGTCTCCTCTCCTAGTCTCCTTCCCAGTATTAACTAACTGTTGTGGGGTGTGTTGTCTCCTCTCCTAGTCTCCTTCCCAGTATTAACTAACTGTTGTGGGGTGTGTTGTCTCCTCTCCTAGTCTCCTTCCCAGTATTAACTAACTGTTGTGGGGTGTGTTGTCTCCTCTCCTAGTCTCCTTCCCAGTATTAACTAACTGTTGTGGGGTGTGTTGTCTCCTCTCCTAGTCTCCTTCCCAGTATTAACTAACTGTTGTGGGGTGTGCTCCTCTCCTAGTCTCCTTCCCAGTATTAACTAACTGTTGTGGGGTGTGTTGTCTCCTCTCCTAGTCTCCTTCCCAGTATTAACTAACTGTTGTGAGGTGTGTTGTCTCCTCTCCTAGTCTCCTTCCCAGTATTAACTAACTGTTGTGGGGTGTGGTCTCCTCTCCTAGTCTCCTTCCCAGTATTAACTAACTGTTGTGGGGTGTGTTGTCTCCTCTCCTAGTCTCCTTCCCAGTATTAACTAACTGTTGTGGGGTGTGTTGTCTCATCTCCTAGTCTCCTTCCCAGTATTAACTAACTGTTGTGAGGTGTGGTGTCTCCTCTCCTAGTCTCCTTCCCAGTATTAACTAACTGTTGTGGCGTGTGTTGTCTCCTCTCCTAGTCTCCTTCCCAGTATTAACTAACTGTTGTGAGGTGTCTCCTCTCCTAGTCTCCTTCCCAGTATTAACTAACTGTTGTGGGGTGTCTCCTCTCCTAGTCTCCTTCCCAGTATTAACTAACTGTTGTGGCGTGTGTTGTCTCCTCTCCTAGTCTCCTTCCCAGTATTAACTAACTGTTGTGAGGTGTCTCCTCTCCTAGTCTCCTTCCCAGTATTAACTAACTGTTGTGGGGTGTCTCCTCTCCTAGTCTCCTTCCCAGTATTAACTAACTGTTGTGGGGTGTCTCCTCTCCTAGTCTCCTTCCCAGTATTAACTAACTGTTGTGAGGTGTGGTGTCTCCTCTCCTAGTCTCCTTCCCAGTATTAACTAACTGTTGTGGGGTGTGTTGTCTCCTCTCCTAGTCTCCTTCCCAGTATTAACTAACTGTTGTGGGGTGTGTTGTCTCCTCTCCTAGTCTCCTTCCCAGTATTAACTAACTGTTGTGGGGTGTCTCCTCTCCTAGTCTCCTTCCCAGTATTAACTAACAGTTGTGTGGTGTGTTGTCTCCTCTCCTAGTCTCCTTCCCAGTATTAACTAACTGTTGTGGGGTGTCTCCTCTCCTAGTCTCCTTCCCAGTATTAACTAACTGTTGTGGGGTGTCTCCTCTCCTAGTCTCCTTCCCAGTATTAACTAACTGTTGTGGGGTGTGTTGTCTCCTCTCCTAGTCTCCTTCCCAGTATTAACTAACTGTTGTGGGGTGTCTCCTCTCCTAGTCTCCTTCCCAGTATTAACTAACTGTTGTGGGGTGTGATGTCTCCTCTCCTAGTCTCTTTCACAGTATTAACTAACTGTTGTGGGGTGTCTCCTCTCCTAGTCTCCTTCCCAGTATTAACTAACTGTTGTGGGGTGTGTTGTCTACTCTCCTAGTCTCCTTCCCAGTATTAACTAACTGTTGTGGGGTGTCTCCTCTCCTAGTCTCCTTCCCAGTATTAAATAACTGTTGTGGGGTGTGTTGTCTCCTCTCCTAGTCTCCTTCCCAGTATTAACTAACTGTTGTGGGGTGTCTCCTCTCCTAGTCTCCTTCCCAGTATTAACTAACTGTTGTGGGTTGTCTCCTCTCCTAGTCTCCTTCCCAGTATTAACTAACTGTTGTGGGGTGTGTTGTCTCCTCTCCTAGTCTCCTTCTCAGTATTAACTAACTGTTGTGGGGTGTGTTGTCTCCTCTCCTAGTCTCCTTCCCAGTATTAACTAACTGTTGTGGGGTGTCACCTCTCCTAGTCTCCTTCCCAGTATTAACTAACTGTTGTGGGGTGTGTTGTCTCCTCTCCTAGTCTCCTTCCCAGTATTAACTAACTGTTGTGGGGTGTCTCCTCTCCTAGTCTCCTTCTCAGTATTAACTAACTGTTGTGGGGTGTCTCCTCTCCTCGTCTCCTTCCCAGTATTAACTAACTGGTGTGAGATGTGTTGTCTCCTCTCCTAGTCTCCTTCCCAGTATTAACTAACTGTTGTGGGGTGTCTCCTCTCCTAGTCTCCTTCCCAGTATTAACTAACTGTTGTGGGGTGTCTCCTCTCCTAGTCTCCTTCCCAGTATTAACTAACTGTTGTGGGGTGTCTCCTCTCCTAGTCTCCTTCCCAGTATTAACTAACTGTTGTGGGGTGTCTCCTCTCCTAGTCTCCTTCCCAGTATTAACTAACTGTTGTGGGGTGTCTCCTCTCCTAGTCTCCTTCCCAGTATTAACTAACTGTTGTGGGGTGTCTCCTCTCCTAGTCTCCTTCCCAGTATTAACTAACTGTTGTGGGGTGTGTTGTCTCCTCTCCTAGTCTCCTTCCCAGTATTAACTAACTGTTGTGGGGTGTGTTGTCTCCTCTCCTAGTCTCCTTCCCAGTATTAACCAACTGTTGTGAGGTGTGTTGTCTCCTCTCCTAGTCTCCTTCCCAGTATTAACTAACTGTTGTGGGGTGTCTACTCTCCTAGTCTCCTTTGCAGTATTAACTAACTGTTGTGGGGTGTCTCCTCTCCTAGTCTCCTTTGCAGTATTAACTAACTGTTGTGGGGTGTCTCCTCTCCTAGTCTCCTTTGCAGTATTAACTAACTGTTGTGGGGTGTCTCCTCTCCTAGTCTCCTTCCCAGTATTAACTAACTGTTGTGGGGTGTCTCCTCTCCTAGTCTCCTTTGCAGTATTAACTAACTGTTGTGGAGTGTGTTGTCTCCTCTCCTAGTCTCCTTCCCAGTATTAACTAACTGTTGTGGGGTGTCTCCTCTCCTAGTCTCCTTCCCAGTATTAACTAACTGTTGTGAGGTGTGTTGTCTCCTCTCCTAGTCTCCTTCCCAGTATTAACTAACTGTTGTGTGGTGTGTTGTCTCCTCTCCTAGTCTCCTTCCCAGTATTAACTAACTGTTGTGGGGTGTGTTGTCTCCTCTCCTAGTCTCCTTCCCAGTATTAACTAACTGTTGAGGGGTGTCTCCTCTCCTAGTCTCCTTCCCAGTATTAAATAACTGTTGTGGGGTGTGTTGTCTCCTCTCCTAGTCTCCTTCCCAGTATTAACTAACTGTTGTGGGGTGTCTCCTCTCCTAGTCTCCTTCCCAGTATTAACTAACTGTTGTGGGGTGTGCTCCTCTCCTAGTCTCCTTCCCAGTATTAACTGTTGTGGGGTGTGTTGTCTCCTCTCCTAGTCTCCTTCCCAGTATTAACTAACTGTTGTGGGGTGTCTCCTCTCCTAGTCTCCTTCCCAGTATTAACCAACTGTTGTGAGGTGTGTTGTCTCCTCTCCTAGTCTCCTTCCCAGTATTAACTAACTGTTGTGGGGTGTCTCCTCTCCTAGTCTCCTTTGCAGTATTAACTAACTGTTGTGGAGTGTGTTGTCTCCTCTCCTAGTCTCCTTCCCAGTATTAACTAACTGTTGTGGGGTGTGTTGTCTCCTCTCCTAGTCTCCTTCCCAGTATTAACTGTTGTGGGGTGTGCTCCTCTCCTAGTCTCCTTCCCAGTATTAACTGTTGTGGGGTGTCTCCTCTCCTAGTCTCCTTTCCAGTATTAACTAACTGTTGTGGGGTGTCTCCTCTCCTAGTCTCCTTCCCAGTATTAACTAACTGTTGTGGGGTGTCTCCTCTCCTAGTCTCCTTCCCAGTATTAACTAACTGTTGTGGGGTGTCTCCTCTCCTAGTCTCCTTCCCAGTTTTAACTAACTGTTGTGGGGTGTGTTGTCTCCTCTCCTAGTCTCCTTCCCAGTATTAACTAACTGTTGTGGGGTGTCTCCTCTCCTCGTCTCCTTCCCAGTATTAACTAACTGGTGTGAGATGTGTTGTCTCCTCTCCTAGTCTCCTTCCCAGTATTAACTAACTGTTGTGGGGTGTCTCCTCTCCTAGTCTCCTTCCCAGTATTAACTAACTGTTGTGGGGTGTCTCCTCTCCTAGTCTCCTTCCCAGTATTAACTAACTGTTGTGGGGTGTCTCCTCTCCTAGTCTCCTTCCCAGTATTAACTAACTGTTGTGGGGTGTGTTGTCTCCTCTCCTAGTCTCCTTCCCAGTATTAACTAACTGTTGTGGGGTGTCTCCTCTCCTAGTCTCCTTCCCAGTATTAACTAACTGTTGTGGGGTGTGTTGTCTCCTCTCCTAGTCTCCTTCCCAGTATTAACTAACTGTTGTGTGTTGTCTCCTCTCCTAGTCTCCTTCCCATTATTAACTAACTGTTGTGGGGTGTGTTGTCTCCTCTCCTAGTCTCCTTCCCAGTATTAACTAACTGTTGTGGGGTGTGTTGTCTCCTCTCCTAGTCTCCTTCCCAGTATTAACTAACTGTTGTCGGGTGTCTCCTCTCCTAGTCTCCTTCCCAGTATTAACTAACTGTTGTGGGGTGTCTCCTCTCCTAGTCTCCTTCCCAGTATTAACTAACTGTTGTGGGGTGTCTCCTCTCCTAGTCTCCTTCCCAGTATTAACTAACTGTTGTGGGGTGTGTTGTCTCCTCTCCTAGTCTCCTTCCCAGTATTAACTAACTGTTGTGGGGTGTGTTGTCTCCTCTCCTAGTCTCCTTCCCAGTATTAACTAACTGTTGTGGGGTGTCTCCTCTCCTAGTCTCCTTTGCAGTATTAACTAACTGTTGTGGAGTGTGTTGTCTCCTCTCCTAGTCTCCTTCCCAGTATTAACTAACTGTTGTGGGGTGTCTCCTCTCCTAGTCTCCTTTGCAGTATTAACTAACTGTTGTGGGGTGTGTTGTCTCCTCTCCTAGTCTCCTTCCCAGTATTAACTAACTGTTGTGGGGTGTCTCCTCTCCTAGTCTCCTTCCCAGTATTAACTAACTGTTGTGGGGTGTCTCCTCTCCTAGTCTCCTTCCCAGTATTAACTAACTGTTTTGGAGTGTGTTGTCTCCTCTCCTAGTCTCCTTCCCAGTATTAACTAACTGTTGTGGGGTGTGTTGTCTCCTCTCCTAGTCTCCTTCTCAGTATTAACTAACTGTTGTGGGGTGTGTTGTCTCCTCTCCTAGTCTCCTTCCCAGTATTAACTAACTGTTGTGAGGTGTGTTGTCTCCTCTCCTAGTCTCCTTCCCAGTATTAACTAACTGTTGTGTGGTGTGTTGTCTCCTCTCCTAGTCTCCTTCCCAGTATTAACTAACTGTTGTGGGGTGTCTCCTCTCCTAGTCTCCTTCCCAGTATTAACTGTTGTGGGGTGTCTCCTCTCCTAGTCTCCTTTCCAGTATTAACTAACTGTTGTGGGGTGTCTCCTCTCCTAGTCTCCTTCCCAGTTTTAACTAACTGTTGTGGGGTGTGTTGTCTCCTCTCCTAGTCTCCTTCCCAGTATTAACTAACTGTTGTGGGGTGTCTCCTCTCCTAGTCTCCTTCCCAGTATTAACTGTTGTGGGGTGTCTCCTCTCCTAGTCTCCTTCCCAGTATTAACTAACTGTTGTGGGGTGTGTTGTCTCCTCTCCTAGTCTCCTTCCCAGTATTAACTAACTGTTGTGGGGTGTGTTGTCTCCTCTCCTAGTCTCCTTCCCATTATTAACTAACTGTTGTGGGGTGTCTCCTCTCCTAGTCTCCTTCCCAGTATTAACTAACTGTTGTGGGGTGTCTCCTCTCCTAGTCTCCTTCCCAGTATTAACTAACTGTTGTGGGGTGTCTCCTCTCCTAGTCTCCTTCCCAGTATTAACTAACTGTTGTGGGGTGTGTTGTCTCCTCTCCTAGTCTCCTTCCCAGTATTAACTAACTGTTGTGGGGTGTGTTGTCTCCTCTCCTAGTCTCCTTCCCAGTATTAACTAACTGTTGTGGGGTGTCTCCTCTCCTAGTCTCCTTCCCAGTATTAACTAACTGTTGTGAGGTGTGTTGTCTCCTCTCCTAGTCTCCTTCCCAGTATTAACTAACTGTTGTGGGGTGTCTCCTCTCCTAGTCTCCTTCCCAGTATTAACCAACTGTTGTGAGGTGTGTTGTCTCCTCTCCTAGTCTCCTTCCCAGTATTAACTAACTGTTGTGGGGTGTCTCCTCTCCTAGTCTCCTTTGCAGTATTAACTAACTGTTGTGGAGTGTGTTGTCTCCTCTCCTAGTCTCCTTCCCAGTATTAACTAACTGTTGTGGGGTGTGTTGTCTCCTCTCCTAGTCTCCTTCCCAGTATTAACTAACTGTTGTGGGGTGTCTCCTCTCCTAGTCTCCTTCCCAGTATTAACTGTTGTGGGGTGTCTCCTCTCCTAGTCTCCTTTCCAGTATTAACTAACTGTTGTGGGGTGTCTCCTCTCCTAGTCTCCTTCCCAGTTTTAACTAACTGTTGTGAGGTGTGTTGTCTCCTCTCCTAGTCTCCTTCCCAGTATTAACTAACTGTTGTGGGGTGTGTTGTCTCCTCTCCTAGTCTCCTTCCCAGTATTAACTAACTTTTGTGGGGTGTGTTGTCTCCTCTCCTAGTCTCCTTCCCAGTATTAACTAACTGTTGTGGGGTGTCTCCTCTCCTAGTCTCCTTCCCAGTATTAACTAACTGTTGTGGGTTGTTTCCTCTACTAGTCTCCTTCGCAGTATTAACTAACTGTTGTGGGGTGTGTTGTCTCCTCTCCTAGTCTCCTTCCCAGTATTAACTAACTGTTGTGGGGTGTCTCCTCTACTAGTCTCCTTCCCAGTATTAACTAACTGTTGTGGGTTGTTTCATCTCCTAGTCTCCTTCCCAGTATTAACTAACTGTTGTGGGGTGTGTTGTCTCCTCTCCTAGTCTCCTTCCCAGTATTAACTAACTGTTGTGGGGTGTGTTGTCTCCTCTCCTAGTCTCCTTCCCAGTATTAACTAACTGTTGTGAGGTGTCTCCTCTCCTAGTCTCCTTCCCAGTATTAACTAACTGTTGTGGGGTGTGTTGTCTCCTCTCCTAGTCTCCTTCCCAGTATTAACTAACTGTTGTGGGGTGGGGTGTCTCCTCTCCTAGTCTCCTTCCCAGTATTAACTAACTGTTGTGGGGTGTGTTGTCTCCTCTCCTAGTCTCCTTTGCAGTATTAACTAACTGTTGTGGGGTGTCTCCTCTCCTAGTCTCCTTCCCAGTATTAACTAACTGTTGTGGGGTGTCTCCTCTCCTAGTCTCCTTCCCAGTATTAACTAACTGTTGTGGGGTGTCTCCTCTCCTAGTCTCCTTCCCAGTATTAACTAAATGTTGTGGGGTGTCTCCTCTCCTAGTCTCCTTCCCAGTATTAACTAACTGTTGTGGGGTGTGTTGTCTCCTCTCCTAGTCTCCTTTGCAGTATTAACTAACTGTTGTGGGGTGTCTCCTCTCCTAGTCTCCTTCCCAGTATTAACTAACTGTTGTGGGGTGTCTCCTCTCCTAGTCTCCTTCCCAGTATTAACTAACTGTTGTGGGGTGTCTCCTCTCCTAGTCTCCTTCCCAGTATTAACTAACTGTTGTGGGGTGTCTCCTCTCCTAGTCTCCTTCCCAGTATTAAATAACCGTTGTGGGGTGTCTCCTCTCCTAGTCTCCTTCCCAGTATTAACTGTTGTGGGGTGTGTTGTCTCCTCTCCTAGTCTCCTTCCCAGTATTAACTAACTGTTGTGGGGTGTCTCCTCTCCTAGTCTCCTTCCCAGTATTAACTAACTGTTGTGGGGTGTCTCCTCTCCTAGTCTCCTTCCCAGTATTAACTAACTGTTGTGAGGTGTGTTGTCTCCTCTCCTAGTATCCTTCCCAGTATTAACTAACTGTTGTGGGGTGTCTCCTCTCCTAGTCTCCTTCCCAGTATTAACTGTTGTGGGGTGTCTCCTCTCCTAGTCTCCTTTCCAGTATTAACTAACTGTTGTGGGGTGTCTCCTCTCCTAGTCTCCTTCCCAGTATTAACCAACTGTTGTGAGGTGTGTTGTCTCCTCTCCTAGTCTCCTTCCCAGTATTAACTAACTGTTGTGGGGTGTGTTGTCTCCTCTCCTAGTCTCCTTCCCAGTATTAACTAACTTTTGTGGGGTGTGTTGTCTCCTCTCCGAGTCTCCTTCCCAGTTTTAACTAACTGTTGTGAGGTGTGTTGTCTCCTCTCCTAGTCTCCTTCCCAGTATTAACTAACTTTTGTGGGGTGTGTTGTCTCCTCTCCTAGTCTCCTTTCCAGTATTAACTAACTGTTGTGGGGTGTCTCCTCTCCTAGTCTCCTTCCCAGTATTAACTAACTGTTGTGGGGTGTCTCCTCTCCTAGTCTCCTTCCCAGTATTAACTAACTGTTGTGGGTTGTTTCCTCTACTAGTCTCCTTCCCAGTATTAACTAACTGTTGTGGGGTGTGTTGTCTCCTCTCCTAGTCTCCTTCCCAGTATTAACTAAAATTGTGGGGTGTCTCCTCTACTAGTCTCCTTCCCAGTATTAACTAACTGTTGTGGGTTGTTTCATCTCCTAGTCTCCTTCCCAGTATTAACTAACTGTTGTGGGGTGTGTTGTCTCCTCTCCTAGTCTCCTTCCCAGTATTAACTAACTGTTGAGGTGTGTTGTCTCATCTCCTAGTCTCCTTCCCAGTATTAACTAACTGTTGAGGTGTGTTGTCTCATCTCCTAGTCTCCTTCCCAGTATTAACTAACTGTTGCGAGGTGAGTTGTCTCCTCTCCTAGTCTCCTTCCCAGTATTAACTAACTGTTGTGGGGTGTGGTGTCTCCTCTCCTAGTCTCCTTCCCAGTATTAACTAACTGTTGTGGGGTGTGTTGTCTCCTCTCCTAGTCTCCTTTGCAGTATTAACTAACTGTTGTGGGGTGTCTCCTCTCCTAGTCTCCTTCCCAGTATTAACTAACTGTTGTGGGGTGTCTCCTCTCCTAGTCTCCTTCCCAGTATTAACTAACTGTTGTGGGGTGTCTCCTCTCCTAGTCTCCTTCCCAGTATTAACTAACTGTTGTGGGGTGTCTCCTCTCCTAGTCTCCTTCCCAGTATTAACTGTTGTGGGGTGTGTTGTCTCCTCTCCTAGTCTCCTTCCCAGTATTAACTAACTGTTGTGAGGTGTGTTGTCTCCTCTCCTAGTCTCCTTCCCAGTATTAACTAACTGTTGTGGGGTGTGTTGTCTCCTCTCCTAGTATCCTTCCCAGTATTAACTAACTGTTGTGGGGTGTCTCCTCTCCTAGTCTCCTTCCCAGTATTAACCAACTGTTGTGAGGTGTGTTGTCTCCTCTCCTAGTCTCCTTCCCAGTATTAACTAACTGTTGTGGGGTGTCTCCTCTCCTAGTCTCCTTTGCAGTATTAACTAACTGTTGTGGAGTGTGTTGTCTCCTCTCCTAGTCTCCTTCCCAGTATTAACTAACTGTTGTGGGGTGTGTTGTCTCCTCTCCTAGTCTCCTTCCCAGTATTAACTAACTGTTGTGGGGTGTCTCCTCTCCTAGTCTCCTTCCCAGTATTAACTAACTGTTGTGGGGTGTCTCCTCTCCTAGTCTCCTTTCCAGTATTAACTAACTGTTGTGGGGTGTCTCCTCTCCTAGTCTCCTTCCCAGTATTAACTAACTGTTGTGGGGTGTCTCCTCTCCTAGTCTCCTTCCCAGTATTAACTGTTGTGGGGTGTGTTGTCTCCTCTCCTAGTCTCCTTCCCAGTTTTAACTAACTGTTGTGAGGTGTGTTGTCTCCTCTCCTAGTCTCCTTCCCAGTATTAACTAACTGTTGTGAGGTGTGTTGTCTCCTCTCCTAGTCTCCTTCCCAGTATTAACTAACTGTTGTGGGGTGTGTTGTCTCCTCTCCTAGTCTCCTTCCCAGTTTTAACTAACTGTTGTGAGGTGTGTTGTCTCCTCTCCTAGTCTCCTTCCCAGTATTAACTAACTGTTGTGGGGTGTGTTGTCTCCTCTCCTAGTCTCCTTCCCAGTATTAACTAACTGTTGTGGATTGTGTTGTCTCCTCTCCTAGTCTCCTTCCCAGTATTAACTAACTGTTGTGGGGTGTCTCCTCTCCTAGTCTCCTTCCCAGTATTAACTAACTGTTGTGGGGTGTGTTGTCTCCTCTCCTAGTCTCCTTCCCAGTATTAACTAACTGTTGTGGGGTGTCTCCTCTCCTCGTCTCCTTCCCAGTATTAACTAACTGGTGTGAGATGTGTTGTCTCCTCTCCTAGTCTCCTTCCCAGTATTAACTAACTGTTGTGGGGTGTCTCCTCTCCTAGTCTCCTTCCCAGTATTAACTAACTGTTGTGGGGTGTCTCCTCTCCTTGTCTCCTTCCCAGTATTAACTAACTGTTGTGGGGTGTCTCCTCTCCTAGTCTCCTTCCCAGTATTAACTAACTGTTGTGGGGTGTCTCCTCTCCTAGTCTCCTTCCCAGTATTAACTAACTGTTGTGGGGTGTCTCCTCTCCTAGTCTCCTTCCCAGTATTAACTAACTGTTGTGGGGTGTCTCCTCTCCTAGTCTCCTTCCCAGTATTAACTAACTGTTGTGGGGTGTGTTGTCTCCTCTCCTAGTCTCCTTCCCAGTATTAACTAACTGTTGTGGGGTGTCTCCTCTCCTAGTCTCCTTCCCAGTATTAACTAACTGTTGTGGGGTGTGTTGTCTCCTCTCCTAGTCTCCTTCCCAGTATTAACTAACTGTTGTGGGGTGTGTTGTCTCCTCTCCTAGTCTCCTTCCCAGTATTAACTAACTGTTGTGAGGTGTGGTGTCTCCTCTCCTAGTCTCCTTCCCAGTATTAACTAACTGTTGTGGTTTGTTGTCTCCTCTCCTAGTCTCCTTCCCAGTATTAACTAACTGTTGTGGGGTGTCTCCTCTCCTAGTCTCCTTTCCAGTATTAACTAACTGTTGTGGGGTGTCTCCTCTCCTAGTCTCCTTCCCAGTATTAACTAACTGTTGTGGGGTGTCTCCTCTCCTAGTCTCCTTCCCAGTATTAACTGTTGTGGGGTGTCTCCTCTCCTAGTCTCCTTTCCAGTATTAACTAACTGTTGTGGGGTGTCTCCTCTCCTAGTCTCCTTCCCAGTATTAACTAACTGTTGTGGGGTGTGTTGTCTCCTCTCCTAGTCTCCTTCCCAGTATTAACTAACTGTTGTGGGGTGTCTCCTCTCCTAGTCTCCTTCCCAGTTTTAACTAACTGTTGTGAGGTGTGTTGTCTCCTCTCCTAGTCTCCTTCCCAGTATTAACTAACTGTTGTGGGGTGTGTTGTCTCCTCTCCTAGTCTCCTTCCCAGTATTAACTAACTTTTGTGGGGTGTGTTGTCTCATCTCCTAGTCTCCTTCCCAGTATTAACTAACTGTTGTGGGGTGTGTTGTCTCCTCTCCTAGTCTCCTTCCCAGTATTAACTAACTGTTGTGGGTTGTTTCCTCTACTAGTCTCCTTCCTAATATTAACTAACTGTTGTGGGTTGTTTCATCTCCTAGTCTCCTTCCCAGTATTAACTAACTGTTGTGGGGTGTGTTGTCTCCTCTCCTAGTCTCCTTCCCAGTATTAACTAACTGTTGTGAGGTGTCTCCTCTCCTAGTCTCCTTCCCAGTATTAACTAACTGTTGAGGTGTGTTGTCTCCTCTCCTAGTCTCCTTCCCAGTATTAACTAACTGTTGTGGGGTGTGTTGTCTCCTCTCCTAGTCTCCTTTGCAGTATTAACTAACTGTTGTGGGGTGTCTCCTCTCCTAGTCTCCTTCCCAGTATTAACTGTTGTGGGGTGTCTCCTCTCCTAGTCTCCTTCCCAGTATTAACTAACTGTTGTGGGGTGTCTCCTCTCCTAGTCTCCTTCCCAGTATTAACTAACTGTTGTGGGGTGTCTCCTCTCCTAGTCTCCTTCCCAGTATTAACTAACTGTTGTGGGGTGTCTCCTCTCCTAGTCTCCTTCCCAGTATTAACTGTTGTGGGGTGTGTTGTCTCCTCTCCTAGTCTCCTTCCCAGTATTAACTAACTGTTGTGGGGTGTCTCCTCTCCTAGTCTCCTTCCCAGTATTAACCAACTGTTGTGAGGTGTGTTGTCTCCTCTCCTAGTCTCCTTCCCAGTATTAACTAACTGTTGTGGGGTGTCTCCTCTCCTAGTCTCCTTTGCAGTATTAACTAACTGTTGTGGAGTGTGTTGTCTCCTCTCCTAGTCTCCTTCCCAGTATTAACTAACTGTTGTGGGGTGTGTTGTCTCCTCTCCTAGTCTCCTTCCCAGTATTAACTAACTGTTGTGGGGTGTCTCCTCTCCTAGTCTCCTTCCCAGTATTAACTGTTGTGGGGTGTCTCCTCTCCTAGTCTCCTTTCCAGTATTAACTAACTGTTGTGGGGTGTCTCCTCTCCTAGTCTCCTTCCCAGTATTAACTAACTGTTGTGGGGTGTCTCCTCTCCTAGTCTCCTTCCCAGTATTAACTGTTGTGGGGTGTGTTGTCTCCTCTCCTAGTCTCCTTTCCAGTATTAACTAACTGTTGTGGGGTGTCTCCTCTCCTAGTCTCCTTCCCAGTTTTAACTAACTGTTGTGAGGTGTGTTGTCTCCTCTCCTAGTCTCCTTCCCAGTATTAACTAACTGTTGTGGGGTGTGTTGTCTCCTCTCCTAGTCTCCTTCCCAGTATTAACTAACTTTTGTGGGGTGTGGTGTCTCCTCTCCTAGTCTCCTTCCCAGTATTAACTAACTGTTGTGGGGTGTGTTGTCTCCTCTCCTAGTCTCCTTTGCAGTATTAACTAACTGTTGTGGGGTGTCTCCTCTCCTAGTCTCCTTCCCAGTATTAACTAACTGTTGTGGGGTGTCTCCTCTCCTAGTCTCCTTCCCAGTATTAACTAACTGTTGTGGGGTGTCTCCTCTCCTAGTCTCCTTCCCAGTATTAACTAACTGTTGTGGGGTGTGTTGTCTCCTCTCCTAGTCTCCTTCCCAGTATTAACTAACTGTTGTGGGGTGTCTCCTCTCCTAGTCTCCTTCCCAGTATTAACTAACTGTTGTGGGGTGTCTCCTCTCCTAGTCTCCTTCCCAGTATTAACTAACTGTTGTGGGGTGTGTTGTCTCCTCTCCTAGTCTCCTTCCCAGTATTAACTAACTGTTGTGGGGTGTCTCCTCTCCTAGTCTCCTTCCCAGTATTAACTAACTGTTGTGGGGTGTGTTGTCTCCTCTCCTAGTCTCCTTCACAGTATTAACTAACTGTTGTGGGGTGTGTTGTCTCCTCTCCTAGTCTCCTTCCCAGTATTAACTAACTGTTGTGGGGTGTCTCCTCTCCTAGTCTCCTTCCCAGTATTAACTAACTGTTGTGGGGTGTCTCCTCTCCTAGTCTCCTTCCCAGTATTAACTAACTGTTGTGGGGTGTCTCCTCTCCTAGTCTCCTTTCCAGTATTAACTAACTGTTGTGGGGTGTCTCCTCTCCTAGTCTCCTTCCCAGTATTAACTAACTGTTGCGAGGTGAGTTGTCTCCTCTCCTAGTCTCCTTCCCAGTATTAACTAACTGTTGTGGGGTGTCTCCTCTCCTAGTCTCCTTCCCAGTATTAACTAACTGTTGTGGGGTGTCTCCTCTCCTAGTCTCCTTCCCAGTATTAACTAACTGTTGTGGGGTGTGTTGTCTCCTCTCCTAGTCTCCTTCCCAGTATTAACTAACTGTTGTGGGGTGTCTCCTCTCCTAGTCTCCTTCCCAGTATTAACTAACTGTTGTGGGGTGTCTCCTCTCCTAGTCTCCTTCCCAGTATTAACTAACTGTTGTGGGGTGTGTTGTATCCTCTCCTAGTCTCCTTCCCAGTATTAACTAATTGTTGTGAGTTGTGTTGTCTCCTCTCCTAGTCTCCTTCCCAGTATTAACTAACTGTTGTGGGGTGTCTCCTCTCCTAGTCTCCTTCCCAGTATTAACTAACTGTTGTGAGGTGTGTTGTCTCCTCTCCTAGTCTCCTTCCCAGTATTAACTAACTGTTGTGGGGTGTGTTGTCTCCTCTCCTAGTCTCCTTCCCAGTATTAACTAACTGTTGTGAGGTGTGTTGTCTCCTCTCCTAGTCTCCTTCCCAGTATTAACTAACTGTTGTGGTTTGTTGTCTCCTCTCCTAGTCTCCTTCCCAGTATTAACTAACTGTTGTGGTTTGTTGTCTCCTCTCCTAGTCTCCTTCCCAGTATTAACTAACTGTTGTGGGGTGTGTTGTCTCCTCTCCTAGTCTCCTTCCCAGTATTAACTAACTGTTGTGTGGTGTGTTGTCTCCTCTCCTAGTCTCCTTCCCAGTATTAACTAACTGTTGTGGTTTGTTGTCTCCTCTCCTAGTCTCCTTCCCAGTATTAACTAACTGTTGTGGTTTGTTGTCTCCTCTCCTAGTCTCCTTCCCAGTATTAACTAACTGTTGTGGGGTGTGTTGTCTCCTCTCCTAGTCTCCTTCCCAGTATTAACTAACTGTTGTGGGGTGTCTCCTCTCCTAGTCTCCTTCCCAGTATTAACCAACTGTTGTGAGGTGTGTTGTCTCCTCTCCTAGTCTCCTTCCCAGTATTAACTAACTGTTGTGGGGTGTGTTGTCTCCTCTCCTAGTCTCCTTCCCAGTATTAACTAACTGTTGTGGGGTGTCTCCTCTCCTAGTCTCCTTCCCAGTATTAACTAACTGTTGTGGGGTGTCTCCTCTCCTAGTCTCCTTCCCAGTATTAACTAACTGTTGTGAGGTGTCTCCTCTCCTAGTCTCCTTCCCAGTATTAACTAACTGTTGTGGGGTGTCTCCTCTCCTCGTCTCCTTCCCAGTATTAACTAACTGTTGTGGGGTGTCTCCTCTCCTAGTCTCCTTCCCAGTATTAACTAACTGTTGAGGTGTGTTGTCTCCTCTCCTAGTCTCCTTCCCAGTATTAACTAACTGTTGTGGGGTGTGTTGTCTCCTCTCCTAGTCTCCTTCCCAGTATTAACTAACTGTTGTGGGGTGTCTCCTCTCCTAGTCTCCTTCCCAGTATTAACTAACTGTTGAGGTGTGTTGTCTCCTCTCCTAGTCTCCTTCCCAGTATTAACTAACTGTTGTGGGGTGTCTCCTCTCCTAGTCTCCTTCCCAGTATTAACTAACTGTTGTGGGGTGTCTCCTCTCCTAGTCTCCTTCCCAGTATTAACTAACTGTTGTGGGGTGTCTCCTCTCCTAGTCTCCTTCCCAGTATTAACTAACTGTTGTGGGGTGTCTCCTCTCCTAGTCTCCTTCCCAGTATTAACTAACTGTTGTGGGGTGTCTCCTCTCCTAGTCTCCTTCCCAGTATTAACTAACTGTTGTGGGGTGTGTTGTCTCCTCTCCTAGTCTCCTTCCCAGTATTAACTAACTGTTTTGGTGTGTCTCCTCTCCTAGTCTCCTTCCCAGTATTAACTAACTGTTGTGGGGTGTCTCCTCTCCTAGTCTCCTTCCCAGTATTAACTAACTGTTGTGGGGTGTCTCCTCTCCTAGTCTCCTTCCCAGTATTAACTAACTGTTGTGAGGTGTCTCCTCTCCTAGTCTCCTTCCCAGTATTAACTAACTGTTGTGGGGTGTCTCCTCTCCTAGTCTCCTTCCCATGTTATTAACTAACTGTTGAGGTGTGTTGTCTCCTCTCCTAGTCTCCTTCCCAGTATTAACTAACTGTTGTGGGGTGTGTTGTCTCCTCTCCTAGTCTCCTTCCCAGTATTAACTAACTGTTGTGAGGTGTGTTGTCTCCTCTCCTAGTCTCCTTCCCAGTATTAACTAACTGTTGTGAGGTGTGTTGTCTCCTCTCCTAGTCTCCTTCCCAGTATTAACTAACTGTTGTGGGGTGTGTTGTCTCCTCTCCTAGTCTCCTTCCCAGTATTAACTAACTGTTGTGGGGTGTGTTGTCTCCTCTCCTAGTCTCCTTCCCAGTATTAACTAACTGTTGTGGGGCGGCTCCTCTCCTAGTCTCCTTCCCAGTATTAACTAACTGTTGTGGGGTGTCTCCTCTCCTAGTCTCCTTCCCAGTATTAACTGTTGTGTGTTGTCTCCTCTCCTAGTCTCCTTTCCAGTATTAACTAACTGTTGTGGGGTGTCTCCTCTCCTAGTCTCCTTCCCAGTATTAACTAACTGTTGTGGGGTGTCTCCTCTCCTAGTCTCCTTCCCAGTATTAACTGTTGTGGGGTGTCTCCTCTCCTAGTCTCCTTCCCAGTATTAACTAACTGTTGTGGGGTGTCTCCTCTCCTAGTCTCCTTCCCAGTATTAACTAACTGTTGTGTCGTGTCTCCTCTCCTAGTCTCCTTCCCAGTATTAACTAACTGTTTTGGGGTGTCTCCTCTCCTAGTCTCCTTCCCAGTATTAACTAACTGTTGTGGGGTGTCTCCTCTCCTCGTCTCCTTCCCAGTATTAACTAACTGTTGTGGGGTGTCTCCTCTCCTAGTCTCCTTCCCAGTATTAACTAACTGTTGTGGGGTGTGTTGTCTCCTCTCCTAGTCTCCTTCCCAGTATTAACTAACTGTTGTGGGGTGTCTCCTCTCCTAGTCTCCTTCCCAGTATTAACTAACTGTTGTGGGGTGTGTTGTCTCCTCTCCTAGTCTCCTTCCCGGTATTAACTAACTGTTGTGGGGTGTGTTGTCTCCTCTCCTAGTCTCCTTCCCAGTATTAACTAACTGTTTTGGGGTGTCTCCTCTCCTAGTCTCCTTCCCAGTATTAACTAACTGTTGTGGGGTGTCTCCTCTCCTCGTCTCCTTCCCAGTATTAACTAACTGTTGTGGGGTGTCTCCTCTCCTAGTCTCCTTCCCAGTATTAACTAACTGTTGTGGGGTGTGTTGTCTCCTCTCCTAGTCTCCTTCCCAGTATTAACTGTTGTGTGTTGTCTCCTCTCCTAGTCTCCTTTCCAGTATTAACTAACTGTTGTGGGGTGTCTCCTCTCCTAGTCTCCTTCCCAGTATTAACTAACTGTTGTGGGGTGTCTCCTCTCCTAGTCTCCTTCCCAGTATTAACTGTTGTGGGGTGTCTCCTCTCCTAGTCTCCTTCCCAGTATTAACTAACTGTTGTGGGGTGTCTCCTCTCCTAGTCTCCTTCCCAGTATTAACTAACTGTTGTGGGGTGTCTCCTCTCCTAGTCTCCTTCCCAGTATTAACTAACTGTTGTGGGGTGTGTTGTCTCCTCTCCTAGTCTCCTTCCCAGTATTAACTAACTGTTTTGGGGTGTCTCCTCTCCTAGTCTCCTTCCCAGTATTAACTAACTGTTGTGGGGTGTCTCCTCTCCTCGTCTCCTTCCCAGTATTAACTAACTGTTGTGGGGTGTCTCCTCTCCTAGTCTCCTTCCCAGTATTAACTAACTGTTGTGGGGTGTGTTGTCTCCTCTCCTAGTCTCCTTCCCAGTATTAACTAACTGTTGTGGGGTGTGTTGTCTCCTCTCCTAGTCTCCTTCCCGGTATTAACTAACTGTTGTGGGGTGTGTTGTCTCCTCTCCTAGTCTCCTTCCCAGTATTAACTAACTGTTGTGAGGTGTCTCCTCTCCTAGTCTCCTTCCCAGTATTAACTAACTGTTGTGGGGTGTCTCCTCTCCTAGTCTCCTTCCCAGTATTAACTAACTGTTGTGGGGTGTCTCCTCTCCTAGTCTCCTTTCCAGTATTAACTAACTGTTGTGGGGTGTCTCCTCTCCTAGTCTCCTTCCCAGTTTTAACTAACTGTTGTGGGGTGTGTTGTCTCCTCTCCTAGTCTCCTTCCCAGTATTAACTAACTGTTGTGGGGTGTCTCCTCTCCTAGTCTCCTTTCCAGTATTAACTAACTTTTGTGGGGTGTCTCCTCTCCTAGTCTCCTTCCCAGTATTAACTGTTGTGGGGTGTCTCCTCTCCTAGTCTCCTTTCCAGTATTAACTAACTGTTGTGGGGTGTCTCCTCTCCTAGTCTCCTTCCCAGTTTTAACTAACTGTTGTGGGGTGTGTTGTCTCCTCTCCTAGTCTCCTTCCCAGTATTAACTAACTGTTGTGGGGTGTCTCCTCTCCTAGTCTCCTTCCCAGTATTAACTAACTGTTGTGGGGTGTGTCGTCTCCTCTCCTAGTCTCCTTCCCAGTATTAACTAACTGTTGTGGGGTGTGTTGTCTCCTCTCCTAGTCTCCTTCCCAGTATTAACTAACTGTTGTGAGGTGTGTTGTCTCCTCTCCTAGTCTCCTTCCCAGTATTAACTAACTGTTGTGGGGTGTCTCCTCTCCTAGTCTCCTTCCCAGTATTAACTAACTGTTGTGGGGTGTGTTGTCTCCTCTCCTAGTCTCCTTCCCAGTATTAACTAACTGTTGTGGGGTGTGTTGTCTCCTCTCCTAGTCTCCTTCCCAGTATTAACTAACTGTTGTGGGGTGTGTTGTCTCCTCTCCTAGTCTCCTTCCCAGTATTAACTAACTGTTGTGGGGTGTGTTGTCTCCTCTCCTAGTCTCCTTCCCAGTATTAACTAACTGTTGGGGGGTGTCTCCTCTCCTAGTCTCCTTCCCAGTATTAACTAACTGTTGGGGGGTGTCTCCTCTCCTAGTCTCCTTCCCAGTATTAACTAACTGTTGTGGGGTGTGTTGTCTCCTCTCCTAGTCTCCTTCCCAGTATTAACTAACTGTTGTGGGGTGTCTCCTCTCCTAGTCTCCTTCCCAGTATTAACTAACTGTTGTGAGGTGTGTTGTCTCCTCTCCTAGTCTCCTTCCCAGTATTAACTAACTGTTGTGAGGTGTGTTGTCTCCTCTCCTAGTCTCCTTACCAGTATTAACTAACTGTTGTGGGGTGTGTTGTCTCCTCTCCTAGTCTCCTTCCCAGTATTAACTAACTGTTGTGGGGTGTGTTGTCTCCTCTCCTAGTCTCCTTCCCAGTATTAACTAACTGTTGTGGGGTGTCTCCTCTCCTAGTCTCCTTCCCAGTATTAACTAACTGTTGTGGGGTGTGTCGTCTCCTCTCCTAGTCTCCTTCCCAGTATTAACTAACTGTTGTGGGGTGTGTTGTCTCCTCTCCTAGTCTCCTTCCCAGTATTAACTAACTGTTGTGGGGTGTGTTGTCTCCTCTCCTAGTCTCCTTCCCAGTATTAACTAACTGTTGTGAGGTGTGTTGTCTCCTCTCCTAGTCTCCTTCCCAGTATTAACTAACTGTTGTGGGGTGTCTCCTCTCCTAGTCTCCTTCCCAGTATTAACTAACTGTTGTGGGGTGTGTTGTCTCCTCTCCTAGTCTCCTTCCCAGTATTAACTAACTGTTGTGTGGTGTGTTGTCTCCTCTCCTAGTCTCCTTCCCAGTATTAACTAACTGTTGTGGGTTGTTTCCTCTCCTAGTCTCCTTCCCAGTATTAACTAACTGTTGGGGGGTGTGTTGTCTCCTCTCCTAGTCTCCTTCCCAGTATTAACTAACTGTTGTGGGTTGTTTCCTCTCCTAGTCTCCTTCCCAGTATTAACTAACTGTTGTGGGGTGTGTTGTCTCCTCTCCTAGTCTCCTTCCCATTATTAACTAACTGTTGTGGGGTGTCTCCTCTCCTAGTCTCCTTCCCAGTATTAACTAACTGTTGTGAGGTGTGTTGTCTCCTCTCCTAGTCTCCTTACCAGTATTAACTAACTGTTGTGGGGTGTGTTGTCTCCTCTCCTAGTCTCCTTCCCAGTATTAACTAACTGTTGTGGGGTGTGTTGTCTCCTCTCCTAGTCTCCTTCCCAGTATTAACTAACTGTTGTGGGGTGTCTCCTCTCCTAGTCTCCTTCCCAGTATTAACTAACTGTTGTGGGGTGTCTCCTCTCCTAGTCTCCTTCCCAGTATTAACTAACTGATGTGGGGTGTCTCCTCTCCTAGTCTCCTTCCCAGTATTAACTAACTGTTGTGGGGTGTCTCCTCTCCTAGTCTCCTTCCCAGTATTAACTAACTGTTGTGGGGTGTGTTGTCTCCTAGTCTCCTTCCCAGTATTAACTAACTGTTGTGGGGTGAGTTGTCTCCTCTCCTAGTCTCCTTCCCAGTATTAACTAACTGTTGTGAGGTGTGTTGTCTCCTCTCCTAGTCTCCTTCCCAGTATTAACTAACTGTTGTGGGGTGTCTCCTCTCCTAGTCTCCTTCCCAGTATTAACTAACTGTTGTGGGGTGAGTTGTCTCCTCTCCTAGTCTCCTTCCCAGTATTAACTAACTGTTGTGGGGTGTGTTGTCTCCTCTCCTAGTCTCCTTCCCAGTATTAACTAACTGTTGTGGGGTGTCTCCTCTCCTAGTCTCCTTCCCAGTATTAACTAACTGTTGTGGGGTGTGTTGTCTCCTCTCCTAGTCTCCTTCCCAGTATTAACTAACTGTTGTGGGGTGTGTTGTCTCCTCTCCTAGTCTCCTTCCCAGTATTAACTAACTGTTGTGGGGTGTCTCCTCTCCTAGTCTCCTTCCCAGTATTAACTAACTGTTGTGGGGTGTCTCCTCTCCTAGTCTCCTTCCCAGTATTAACTAACTGTTGTGGGGTGTCTCCTCTCCTAGTCTCCTTCCCAGTATTAACTAACTGTTGTGGGGTGTCTCCTCTCCTAGTCTCCTTCCCAGTATTAACTAACTGTTGTGGGGTGTGTTGTCTCCTCTCCTAGTCTCCTTCCCAGTATTAACTAACTGTTGTGGGGTGTGTTGTCTCCTCTCCTAGTCTCCTTCCCAGTATTAACTAACTGTTGTGGGGTGTGTTGGCTCCTCTCCTAGTCTCCTTCCCAGTATTAACTAACTGTTGTGGGGTGTCTCCTCTCCTAGTCTCCTTCCCAGTATTAACTAACTGTTGTGGGGTGTCTCCTCTCCTAGTCTCCTTCCCAGTATTAACTAACTGTTGTGGGGTGTCTCCTCTCCTAGTCTCCTTCCCAGTATTAACTAACTGTTGTGGGGTGTCTCCTCTCCTAGTCTCCTTCCCAGTATTAACTAACTGTTGTGGGGTGTGTTGGCTCCTCTCCTAGTCTCCTTCCCAGTATTAACACTGTTGTGGGGTGTCTCCTCTCCTAGTCTCCTTCCCAGTATTAACTAACTGTTGTGGGGTGTCTCCTCTCCTAGTCTCCTTCCCAGTATTAACTAACTGTTGTGGGGTGTCTCCTCTCCTAGTCTCCTTCCCAGTATTAACTAACTGTTGTGAGGTGTGTTGTCTCCTCTCCTAGTCTCCTTCCCAGTATTAACTAACTGTTGTGGGGTGTGTTGTCTCCTCTCCTAGTCTCCTTCCCAGTATTAACTAACTGTTGTGGGGTGTCTCCTCTCCTAGTCTCCTTCCCAGTATTAACTAACTGTTGTGAGGTGTGGTGTCTCCTCTCCTAGTCTCCTTCCCAGTATTAACTAACTGTTGTGAGGTGTGGTGTCTCCTCTCCTAGTCTCCTTCCCAGTATTAACTAACTGTTGTGGGGTGTGTTGTCTCCTCTCCTAGTCTCCTTCCCAGTATTAACTAACTGTTGTGGGGTGTGTTGGCTCCTCTCCTAGTCTCCTTCCCAGTATTAACTAACTGTTGTGGGGTGTCTCCTCTCCTAGTCTCCTTCCCAGTATTAACTAACTGTTGTGGGGTGTCTCCTCTCCTAGTCTCCTTCCCAGTATTAACTAACTGTTGTGAGGTGTGTTGTCTCCTCTCCTAGTCTCCTTCCCAGTATTAACTAACTGTTGTGGGGTGTGTTGTCTCCTCTCCTAGTCTCCTTCCCAGTATTAACTAACTGTTGTGGTGTGTGTTGTCTCCTCTCCTAGTCTCCTTCCCAGTATTAACTAACTGTTGTGGGGTGTCTCCTCTCCTAGTCTCCTTCCCAGTATTAACTAACTGTTGTGAGGTGTGGTGTCTCCTCTCCTAGTCTCCTTCCCAGTATTAACTAACTGTTGTGAGGTGTGGTGTCTCCTCTCCTAGTCTCCTTCCCAGTATTAACTAACTGTTGTGAGGTGTGGTGTCTCCTCTCCTAGTCTCCTTCCCAGTATTAACTAACTGTTGTGAGGTGTGTTGTCTCCTCTCCTAGTCTCCTTCCCAGTATTAACTAACTGTTGTGGGGTGTCTCCTCTCCTAGTCTCCTTCCCAGTATTAACTAACTGTTGTGAGGTGTCTCCTCTCCTAGTCTCCTTCCCAGTATTAACTAACTGTTGTGAGGTGTCTCCTCTCCTAGTCTCCTTCCCAGTATTAACTAACTGTTGCGGGGAGTGTCTCCTCTCCTAGTCTCCTTCCCAGTATTAACTAACTGTTGTGGGGGTTGTCTCCTCTCCTAGTCTCCTTCCCAGTATTAACTAACTGTTGTGGGGTGTGTTGTCTCCTCTCCTAGTCTCCTTCCCAGTATTAACTAACTGTTGTGGGGTGTGTTGTCTCCTCTCCTAGTCTCCTTCCCAGTATTAACTAACTGTTGTGGGGTGTGTTGTCTCCTCTCCTAGTCTCCTTCCCAGTATTAACTAACTGTTGTGAGGTGTGTTGTCTCCTCTCCTAGTCTCCTTCCCAGTATTAACTAACTGTTGTGGGGTGTCTCCTCTCCTAGTCTCCTTCCCAGTATTATCTAACTGTTGTGGGGTGTGTTGTCTCCTCTCCTAGTCTCCTTCCCAGTATTAACTAACTGTTGTGGGGTGTCTCCTCTCCTAGTCTCCTTCCCAGTATTAACTAACTGTTGTGGGGTGTCTCCTCTCCTAGTCTCCTTCCCAGTATTAACTAACTGTTGTGGGGTGTCTCCTCTCCTCGTCTCCTTCCCAGTATTAACTAACTGTTGTGGGGTGTCTCCTCTCCTAGTCTCCTTCCCAGTATTAACTAACTGTTGTGAGGTGTGTCCTCTCCTAGTCTCCTTCCCAGTATTAACTAACTGTTGTGGGGTGTCTCCTCTCCTAGTCTCCTTCCCAGTATTAACTAACTGTTGTGGGGTGTGTTGTCTCCTCTCCTAGTCTCCTTCCCAGTATTAACTAACTGTTGTGAGGTGTGGTGTCTCCTCTCCTAGTCTCCTTCCCAGTATTAACTAACTGTTGTGAGGTGTGTTGTCTCCTCTCCTAGTCTCCTTCCCAGTATTAACTAACTGTTGTGAGGTGTGTTGTCTCCTCTCCTAGTCTCCTTCCCAGTATTAACTAACTGTTGTGGGGTGTCTCCTCTCCTAGTCTCCTTCCCAGTATTAACTAACTGTTGTGGGGTGTCTCCTCTCCTAGTCTCCTTCCCAGTATTAACTAACTGTTGTGAGGTGTGTTGTCTCCTCTCCTAGTCTCCTTCCCAGTATTAACTAACTGTTGTGAGGTGTGTTGTCTCCTCTCCTAGTCTCCTTCCCAGTATTAACTAACTGTTGTGGGGTGTCTCCTCTCCTAGTCTCCTTCCCAGTATTAACTAACTGTTGTGGGGTGTGTTGTCTCCTCTCCTAGTCTCCTTCCCAGTATTAACTAACTGTTGTGAGGTGTGTTGTCTCCTCTCCTAGTCTCCTTCCCAGTATTAACTAACTGTTGTGGGGTGTCTCCTCTCCTAGTCTCCTTTCCAGTATTAACTAACTGTTGTGGGGTGTCTCCTCTCCTAGTCTCCTTCCCAGTATTAACTAACTGTTGTGGGGTGTCTCCTCTCCTAGTCTCCTTTCCAGTATTAACTAACTGTTGTGTGTTGTCTCCTCTCCTAGTCTCCTTCCCAGTATTAACTAACTGTTGTGGGGTGTGTTGTCTCCTCTCCTAGTCTCCTTCCCAGTATTAACTAACTGTTGTGGGGTGTGTTGTCTCCTCTGCTAGTCTCCTTCCCAGTATTAACTAACTGTTGTGGGGTGTGTTGTCTCCTCTCCTAGTCTCCTTCCCAGTATTAACTAACTGTTGTGAGGTGTGTTGTCTCCTCTCCTAGTCTCCTTCCCAGTATTAACTAACTGTTGTGGGGTGTCTCCTCTCCTAGTCTCCTTCCCAGTATTAACTAACTGTTGTGGGTTGTTTCCTCTCCTAGTCTCCTTCCCAGTATTAACTAACTGTTGGGGGGAGTGTTGTCTCCTCTCCTAGTCTCCTTCCCAGTATTAACTAACTGTTGGGGGGAGTGTTGTCTCCTCTCCTAGTCTCCTTCCCAGTATTAACTAACTGTTGTGGGGTGTGTTGTCTCCTCTCCTAGTCTCCTTCCCAGTATTAACTAACTGTTGTGAGGTGTGTTGTCTCCTCTCCTAGTCTCCTTCCCAGTATTAACTAACTGTTGTGAGGTGTGTTGTCTCCTCTCCTAGTCTCCTTCCCAGTATTAACTAACTGTTGTGGGGTGTCTCCTCTCCTAGTCTCCTTCCCAGTATTAACTAACTGTTGTGGGGTGTCTCCTCTCCTAGTCTCCTTCCCAGTATTAACTAACTGTTGTGAGGTGTGTTGTCTCCTCTCCTAGTCTCCTTACCAGTATTAACTAACTGTTGTGGGGTGTGTTGTCTCCTCTCCTAGTCTCCTTCCCAGTATTAACTAACTGTTGTGGGGTGTGTTGTCTCCTCTCCTAGTCTCCTTCCCAGTATTAACTAACTGTTGTGGGGTGTCTCCTCTCCTAGTCTCCTTCCCAGGATTAACTAATTGTTGTGGGGTGTCTCCTCTCCTAGTCTCCTTCCCAGTATTAACTAACTGTTGTGGGGTGTCTCCTCTCCTAGTCTCCTTCCCAGTATTAACTAACTGTTGTGGGGTGAGTTGTCTCCTCTCCTAGTCTCCTTCCCAGTATTAACTAACTGTTGTGGGGTGAGTTGTCTCCTCTCCTAGTCTCCTTCCCAGTATTAACTAACTGTTGTGAGGTGTGGTGTCTCCTCTCCTAGTCTCCTTCCCAGTATTAACTAACTGTTGTGGGGTGTGTTGTCTCCTCTCCTAGTCTCCTTCCCAGTATTAACTAACTGTTGTGAGGTGTGTTGTCTCCTCTCCTAGTCTCCTTCCCAGTATTAACTAACTGTTGTGGGGTGTGTTGTCTCCTCTCCTAGTCTCCTTCCCAGTATTAACTAACTGTTGTGAGGTGTGGTGTCTCCTCTCCTAGTCTCCTTCCCAGTATTAACTAACTGTTGTGGGGTGTGTTGTCTCCTCTCCTAGTCTCCTTCCCAGTATTAACTAACTGTTGTGGGGTGTGTTGTCTCCTCTCCTAGTCTCCTTCCCAGTATTAACTAACTGTTGTGGGGTGTCTCCTCTCCTAGTCTCCTTCCCAGTATTAACTAACTGTTGTGGGGTGTCTCCTCTCCTAGTCTCCTTCCCAGTATTAACTAACTGTTGTGGGGTGTCTCCTCTCCTAGTCTCCTTCCCAGTATTAACTAACTGTTGTGGGGTGTGTTGTCTCCTCTCCTAGTCTCCTTCCCAGTATTAACTAACTGTTGTGGGGTGTCTCCTCTCCTAGTCTCCATCCCAGTATTAACTAACTGTTGTGTGTTGTCTCCTCTCCTAGTCTCCTTCCCAGTATTAACTAACTGTTGTGGGGTGTGTTGTCTCCTCTCCTAGTCTCCTTCCCAGTATTAACTAACTGTTGTGGGGTGTGTTGTCTCCTCTCCTAGTCTCCTTCCCAGTATTAACTAACTGTTGTGGGGTGTGTTGTCTCCTCTCCTAGTCTCCTTCCCAGTATTAACTAACTGTTGTGGTGTTGTCTCCTCTCCTAGTCTCCTTCCCAGTATTAACTAACTGTTGTGGGGTGTGTTGTCTCCTCTCCTAGTCTCCTTCCCAGTATTAACTAACTGTTGTGGGGTGTGTTGTCTCCTCTCCTAGTCTCCTTCCCAGTATTAACTAACTGTTGTGGGGTGTCTCCTCTCCTAGTCTCCTTCCCAGTATTAACTAACTGTTGTGGGGTGTGTTGTCTCCTCTCCTAGTCTCCTTCCCAGTATTAACTAACTGTTGTGGGGTGTGTTGTCTCCTCTCCTAGCCTCCTTCCCAGTATTAACTAACTGTTGTGGGGTGTCTCCTCTCCTAGTCTCCTTCCCAGTATTAACTAACTGTTGTGAGGTGTGTTGTCTCCTCTCCTAGTCTCCTTACCAGTATTAACTAACTGTTGTGGGGTGTGTTGACTCCTCTCCTAGTCTCCTTCCCAGTATTAACTAACTGTTGTGGGGTGTGTTGTCTCCTCTCCTAGTCTCCTTCCCAGTATTAACTAACTGTTGTGGGGTGTCTCCTCTCCTAGTCTCCTTCCTAGGATTAACTAACTGTTGTGGGGTGTCTCCTCTCCTAGTCTCCTTCCCAGTATTAACTAACTGTTGTGGGGTGTCTCCTCTCCTAGTCTCCTTCCCAGTATTAACTGTTGTGGGGTGTCTCCTCTCCTAGTCTCCTTCCCAGTATTAACTAACTGTTGTGGGTGAGTTGTCTCCTCTCCTAGTCTCCTTCCCAATATTAACTAACTGTTGTGGGGTGAGTTGTCTCCTCTCCTAGTCTCCTTCCCAGTATTAACTAACTGTTGTGAGGTGTGGTGTCTCCTCTCCTAGTCTCCTTCCCAGTATTAACTAACTGTTGTGGGGTGTGTTGTCTCCTCTCCTAGTCTCCTTTGCAGTGTTAACTAACTGTTGTGGGGTGTGTTGTCTCCTCTCCTAGTCTCCTTCCCAGTATTAACTAACTGTTGTGGGGTGTGTTGTCTCCTCTCCTAGTCTCCTTCCCAGTATTAACTAACTGTTGTGGGGTGTCTCCTCTCCTAGTCTCCTTCCCAGTATTAACTAACTGTTGTGGGGTGTCTCCTCTCCTAGTCTCCTTCCCAGTATTAACTAACTGTTGTGGGGTGTGTTGTCTCCTCTCCTAGTCTCCTTCCCAGTATTAACTAACTGTTGTGGGGTGTGTTGTCTCCTCTCCTAGTCTCCTTCCCAGTATTAACTAACTGTTGTGGGGTGTCTCCTCTCCTAGTCTCCATCCCAGTATTAACTAACTGTTGTGGGGTGTGTTGTCTCCTCTCCTAGTCTCCTTCCCAGTATTAACTAACTGTTGTGGGGTGTGTTGTCTCCTCTCCTAGTCTCCTTCCCAGTATTAACTAACTGTTGTGGGGTGTCTCCTCTCCTAGTCTCCTTCCCAGTATTAACTAACTGTTGTGAGGTGTGTTGTCTCCTCTCCTAGTCTCCTTCCCAGTATTAACTAACTGTTGTGGGGTGTGTTGTCTCCTCTCCTAGTCTCCTTCCCAGTATTAACTAACTGTTGTGGGGTGTCTCCTCTCCTAGTCTCCTTCCCAGTATTAACTAACTGTTGTGGGGTGTCTCCTCTCCTAGTCTCCTTCCCAGTATTAACTAACTGTTGTGGGGTGTCTCCTCTCCTAGTCTCCTTCCCAGTATTAACTAACTGTTGTGGGGTGTGTTGTCTCCTCTCCTAGTCTCCTTCCCAGTATTAACTAACTGTTGTGGGGTGTCTCCTCTCCTAGTCTCCTTCCCAGTATTAACTAACTGTTGTGTGGTGTGTCCTCTCCTAGTCTCCTTTCAAGTATTAACTAACTGTTGTGGGGTGTGTTGTCTCCTCTCCTAGTCTCCTTCCCAGTTTTAACTAACTGTTGAGGTGTGTTGTCTCCTCTCCTAGTCTCCTTCCCAGTATTAACTAACTGTTGTGGGGTGTGTTGTCTCCTCTCCTAGTCTCCTTCCCAGTATTAACTAACTGTTGTGGGGTGTGTTGTCTCCTCTCCTAGTCTCCTTCCCAGTATTAACTAACTGTTGTGAGGTGTGGTGTCTCCTCTCCTAGTCTCCTTCCCAGTATTAACTAACTGTTGTGAGGTGTGTTGTCTCCTCTCCTAGTCTCCTTCCCAGTATTAACTAACTGTTGTGAGGTGTGTTGTCTCCTCTCCTAGTCTCCTTCCCAGTATTAACTAACTGTTGTGGGGTGTCTCCTCTCCTAGTCTCCTTCCCAGTATTAACTAACTGTTGTGGGGTGTGTTGTCTCCTCTCCTAGTCTCCTTCCCAGTATTAACTAACTGTTGTGGGGTGTGTTGTCTCCTCTCCTAGTCTCCTTCCCAGTATTAACTAACTGTTGTGGGGCGGCTCCTCTCCTAGTCTCCTTCCCAGTATTAACTAACTGTTGTGGGGTGTCTCCTCTCCTAGTCTCCTTCCCATTATTAACTAACTGTTGTTGGGTGTCTCCTCTCCTAGTCTCCTTCCCAGTATTAACTAACTGTTGTGGGGTGTGTTGTCTCCTCTCCTAGTCTCCTTCCCAGTATTAACTAACTGTTGTGGGGTGTGTTGTCTCCTCTCCTAGTCTCCTTCCCAGTATTAACTAACTGTTGTGGGGCGGCTCCTCTCCTAGTCTCCTTCCCAGTATTAACTAACTGTTGTGGGGTGTCTCCTCTCCTAGTCTCCTTCCCATTATTAACTAACTGTTGTTGGGTGTCTCCTCTCCTAGTCTCCTTCCCAGTATTAACTAACTGTTGTGGGGTGTGTTGTCTCCTCTCCTAGTCTCCTTCCCAGTATTAACTAACTGTTGTGGGGTGTCTCCTCTCCTAGTCTCCTTCCCAGTATTAACTAACTGTTGTGTGGTGTGTCCTCTCCTAGTCTCCTTTCAAGTATTAACTAACTGTTGTGGGGTGTGTTGTCTCCTCTCCTAGTCTCCTTCCCAGTTTTAACTAACTGTTGAGGTGTGTTGTCTCCTCTCCTAGTCTCCTTCCCAGTATTAACTAACTGTTGTGGGGTGTGTTGTCTCCTCTCCTAGTCTCCTTCCCAGTATTAACTAACTGTTGTGAGGTGTGGTGTCTCCTCTCCTAGTCTCCTTCCCAGTATTAACTAACTGTTGTGAGGTGTGTTGTCTCCTCTCCTAGTCTCCTTCCCAGTATTAACTAACTGTTGTGAGGTGTGTTGTCTCCTCTCCTAGTCTCCTTCCCAGTATTAACTAACTGTTGTGGGGTGTCTCCTCTCCTAGTCTCCTTCCCAGTATTAACTAACTGTTGTGGGGTGTGTTGTCTCCTCTCCTAGTCTCCTTCCCAGTATTAACTAACTGTTGTGGGGTGTGTTGTCTCCTCTCCTAGTCTCCTTCCCAGTATTAACTAACTGTTGTGGGGCGGCTCCTCTCCTAGTCTCCTTCCCAGTATTAACTAACTGTTGTGGGGTGTCTCCTCTCCTAGTCTCCTTCCCAGTATTAACTAACTGTTGTGGGGTGTGTTGTCTCCTCTCCTAGTCTCCTTCCCAGTATTAACTAACAGTTGTGGGGTGTGTTGTCTCCTCTCCTAGTCTCCTTCCCAGTATTAACTAACTGTTGTGGGGTGTGTTGTCTCCTCTCCTAGTCTCCTTCCCAGTATTAACTAACTGTTGTGGGGTGTGTTGTCTCCTCTCCTAGTCTCCTTCCCAGTATTAACTAACTGTTGTGGGGTGTGTTGTCTCCTCTCCTAGTCTCCTTCCCAGTATTAACTAACTGTTGTGGGGTGTGTTGTCTCCTCTCCTAGTCTCCTTCCCAGTATTAACTAACTGTTGTGGGGTGTGTTGTCTCCTCTCCTAGTCTCCTTCCCAGTATTAACTAACTGTTGTGGGGTGTGTTGTCTCCTCTCCTAGTCTCCTTCCCAGTATTAACTAACTGTTGTGAGGTGTGTTGTCTCCTCTCCTAGTCTCCTTCCCAGTATTAACTAACTGTTGTGGGGTGTGTTGTCTCCTCTCCTAGTCTCCTTCCCAGTATTAACTAACTGTTGTGAGGTGTGTTGTCTCCTCTCCTAGTCTCCTTCCCAGTATTAACTAACTGTTGTGGTGTGTCTCCTCTCCTAGTCTCCTTCCCAGTATTAACTAACTGTTGTGGGGTGTCTCCTCTCCTAGTCTCCTTCCCAGTATTAACTAACTGTTGTGGGGTGTGTTGTCTCCTAGTCTCCTTCCCAGTATTAACTAACTGTTGTGGGGTGTCTCCTCTCCTAGTCTCCTTCCCAGTATTAACTAACTGTTGTGGGGTGTCTCCTCTCCTAGTCTCCTTCCCAGTATTAACTAACTGTTGTGGGGTGTCTCCTCTCCTAGTCTCCTTCCCAGTATTAACTAACTGTTGTGGGGTGTCTCCTCTCCTAGTCTCCTTCCCAGTATTAACTAACTGTTGTGGGGTGTCTCCTCTCCTAGTCTCCTTCCCAGTATTAACTAACTGTTGTGGGGTGTGTTGTCTCCTCTCCTAGTCTCCTTCCCAGTATTAACTAACTGTTGTGGGGTGTGTTGTCTCCTCTCCTAGTCTCCTTCCCAGTATTAACTAACTGTTGTGGGGTGTGTTGTCTCCTCTCCTAGTCTCCTTCCCAGTATTAACTAACTGTTGTGGGGTGTGTTGTCTCCTCTCCTAGTCTCCTTCCCAGTATTAACTAACTGTTGTGGGGTGTGTTGTCTCCTCTCCTAGTCTCCTTCCCAGTATTAACTAACTGTTGTGGGGTGTGTTGTCTCCTCTCCTAGTCTCCTTCCCAGTATTAACTAACTGTTGTGGGGTGTGTTGTCTCCTCTCCTAGTCTCCTTCCCAGTATTAACTAACTGTTGTGGGGTGTGTTGTCTCCTCTCCTAGTCTCCTTCCCAGTATTAACTAACTGTTGTGGGGTGTGTTGTCTCCTCTCCTAGTCTCCTTCCCAGTATTAACTAACTGTTGTGGGGTGTGTTGTCTCCTCTCCTAGTCTCCTTCCCAGTATTAACTAACTGTTGTGGGGTGTCTCCTCTCCTAGTCTCCTTCCCAGTATTAACTAACTGTTGTGGGGTGTCTCCTCTCCTAGTCTCCTTCCCAGTATTAACTAACTGTTGTGGGGTGTGTTGTCTCCTCTCCTAGTCTCCTTCCCAGTATTAACTAACTGTTGTGGGGTGTGTTGTCTCCTCTCCTAGTCTCCTTCCCAGTATTAACTAACTGTTGTGGGGTGTGTTGTCTCCTCTCCTAGTCTCCTTCCCAGTATTAACTAACTGTTGTGGGGTGTGTTGTCTCCTCTCCTAGTCTCCTTCCCAGTATTAACTAACTGTTGTGGGGTGTGTTGTCTCCTCTCCTAGTCTCCTTCCCAGTATTAACTAACTGTTGTGGGGTGTCTCCTCTCCTAGTCTCCTTCCCAGTATTAACTAACTGTTGTGGGGTGTGTTGTCTCCTCTCCTAGTCTCCTTCCCAGTATTAACTAACTGTTGTGGGGTGTCTCCTCTCCTAGTCTCCTTCCCAGTATTAACTAACTGTTGTGGGGTGTGCTCCTCTCCTAGTCTCCTTCCCAGTATTAACTAACTGTTGTGGGTGTGTGTCTCCTCTCCTAGTCTCCTTCCCAGTATTAACTAACTGTTGTGGGGTGTGTTGTCTCCTCTCCTAGTCTCCTTCCCAGTATTAACTAACTGTTGTGGGGTGTGTTGTCTCCTCTCCTAGTCTCCTTCCCAGTATTAACTAACTGTTGTGGGGGTGTCTCCTCTCCTAGTCTCCTTCCCAGTATTAACTAACTGTTGTGGGGTGTGTTGTCTCCTCTCCTAGTCTCCTTCCCAGTATTAACTAACTGTTGTGGGGTGTGTTGTCTCCTCTCCTAGTCTCCTTCCCAGTATTAACTAACTGTTGTGGGGTGTGTTGTCTCCTCTCCTAGTCTCCTTCCCAGTATTAACTAACTGTTGTGGGGTGTGTCTCCTCTCCTAGTCTCCTTCCCAGTATTAACTAACTGTTGTGGGGTGTGTTGCTCCTCTCCTAGTCTCCTTCCCAGTATTAACTAACTGTTGTGGGGTGTCTCCTCTCCTAGTCTCCTTCCCAGTATTAACTAACTGTTGTGGGGTGTCTCCTCTCCTAGTCTCCTTCCCAGTATTAACTAACTGTTGTGGGGTGTCTCCTCTCCTAGTCTCCTTCCCAGTATTAACTAACTGTTGTGGGGTGTCTCCTCTCCTAGTCTCCTTCCCAGTATTAACTAACTGTTGTGGGGTGTCTCCTCTCCTAGTCTCCTTCCCAGTATTAACTAACTGTTGTGGGGTGTGTTGTCTCCTCTCCTAGTCTCCTTCCCAGTATTAACTAACTGTTGTGGGGTGTGTTGTCTCCTCTCCTAGTCTCCTTCCCAGTATTAACTAACTGTTGTGGGGTGTGTTGTCTCCTCTCCTAGTCTCCTTCCCAGTATTAACTAACTGTTGTGGGGTGTGTTGTCTCCTCTCCTAGTCTCCTTCCCAGTATTAACTAACTGTTGTGGGGTGTGTTGTCTCCTCTCCTAGTCTCCTTCCCAGTATTAACTAACTGTTGTGGGGTGTGTTGTCTCCTCTCCTAGTCTCCTTCCCAGTATTAACTAACTGTTGTGGGGTGTGTTGTCTCCTCTCCTAGTCTCCTTCCCAGTATTAACTAACTGTTTGGGGTGTGTTGTCTCCTCTCCTAGTCTCCTTCCCAGTATTAACTAACTGTTGTGGGGTGTGTTGTCTCCTCTCCTAGTCTCCTTCCCAGTATTAACTAACTGTTGTGGGGTGTGTTGTCTCCTCTCCTAGTCTCCTTCCCAGTATTAACTAACTGTTGTGGGGTGTGTTGTCTCCTCTCCTAGTCTCCTTCCCAGTATTAACTAACTGTTGTGGGGTGTGTTGTCTCCTCTCCTAGTCTCCTTCCCAGTATTAACTAACTGTTGTGGGGTGTGTTGTCTCCTCTCCTAGTCTCCTTCCCAGTATTAACTAACTGTTGTGGGGTGTGTCTCCTCTCCTAGTCTCCTTCCCAGTATTAACTAACTGTTGTGGTGGTGTCTCCTCTCCTAGTCTCCTTCCCAGTATTAACTAACTGTTGTGGGGTGTGTTGTCTCCTCTCCTAGTCTCCTTCCCAGTATTAACTAACTGTTGTGTGGTGTGTTGTCTCCTCTCCTAGTCTCCTTCCCAGTATTAACTAACTGTTGTGGGGTGTGTTGTCTCCTCTCCTAGTCTCCTTCCCAGTATTAACTAACTGTTGTGGGGTGTGTTGTCTCCTCTCCTAGTCTCCTTCCCAGTATTAACTAACTGTTGTGGGGTGTGTTGTCTCCTCTCCTAGTCTCCTTCCCAGTATTAACTAACTGTTGTGAGGTGTCTCCTCTCCTAGTCTCCTTCCCAGTATTAACTAACTGTTGTGGGGTGTGTTGTCTCCTCTCCTAGTCTCCTTCCCAGTATTAACTAACTGTTGTGGGGTGTCTCCTCTCCTAGTCTCCTTCCCAGTATTAACTAACTGTTGTGGGGTGTCTCCTCTCCTAGTCTCCTTCCCAGTATTAACTAACTGTTGTGGGGTGTGTTGTCTCCTCTCCTAGTCTCCTTCCCAGTATTAACTAACTGTTGTGGTGGTGTCTCCTCTCCTAGTCTCCTTCCCAGTATTAACTAACTGTTGTGGGGTGTGTTGTCTCCTCTCCTAGTCTCCTTCCCAGTATTAACTAACTGTTTGGGGTGTGTTGTCTCCTCTCCTAGTCTCCTTCCCAGTATTAACTAACTGTTGTGGGGTGTCTCCTCTCCTAGTCTCCTTCCCAGTATTAACTAACTGTTGTGGGGTGTGTTGTCTCCTCTCCTAGTCTCCTTCCCAGTATTAACTAACTGTTGTGGGGTGTGTTGTCTCCTCTCCTAGTCTCCTTCCCAGTATTAACTAACTGTTGTGGGGTGTGTTGTCTCCTCTCCTAGTCTCCTTCCCAGTATTAACTAACTGTTGTGGGTGTGTCTCCTCTCCTAGTCTCCTTCCCAGTATTAACTAACTGTTGTGGGGTGTGTTGTCTCCTCTCCTAGTCTCCTTCCCAGTATTAACTAACTGTTGTGGGGTGTGTTGTCTCCTCTCCTAGTCTCCTTCCCAGTATTAACTAACTGTTGTGAGGTGTGTTGTCTCCTCTCCTAGTCTCCTTCCCAGTATTAACTAACTGTTGTGAGGTGTGTTGTCTCCTCTCCTAGTCTCCATCCCAGTATTAACTAACTGTTGTGGGGTGTGTTGTCTCCTCTCCTAGTCTCCTTCCCAGTATTAACTAACTGTTGTGGGGTGTGTTGTCTCCTCTCCTAGTCTCCTTCCCAGTATTAACTAACTGTTTGGGGTGTGTTGTCTCCTCTCCTAGTCTCCTTCCCAGTATTAACTAACTGTTGTGGGGTGTGTTGTCTCCTCTCCTAGTCTCCTTCCCAGTATTAACTAACTGTTTGGGGTGTGTTGTCTCCTCTCCTAGTCTCCTTCCCAGTATTAACTAACTGTTGTGGGGTGTGTTGTCTCCTCTCCTAGTCTCCTTCCCAGTATTAACTAACTGTTGTGGGGTGTGTTGTCTCCTCTCCTAGTCTCCTTCCCAGTATTAACTAACTGTTGTGGGGTGTGTTGTCTCCTCTCCTAGTCTCCTTCCCAGTATTAACTAACTGTTGTGGGGTGTGTTGTCTCCTCTCCTAGTCTCCTTCCCAGTATTAACTAACTGTTGTGGGGTGTGTTGTCACCTCTCCTAGTCTCCTTCCCAGTATTAACTAACTGTTGTGAGGTGTGTTGTCTCCTCTCCTAGTCTCCTTCTCAGTATTAACTAACTGTTGTGGGGTGTGTTGTCTCCTCTCCTAGTCTCCTTCCCAGTATTAACTAACTGTTGAGGTGTCTCCTCTCCTAGTCTCCTTCCCAGTATTAACTAACTGTTGTGGGGTGTGTTATCTCCTCTCCTAGTCTCCTTCCCAGTATTAACTAACTGTTATGGGGTGTGTTGTCTCCTCTCCTAGTCTCCTTCCCAGTATTAACTAACTGTTTGGGGTGTGTTGTCTCCTCTCCTAGTCTCCTTCCCAGTATTAACTAACTGTTGTGGGGTGTCTCCTCTCCTAGTCTCCTTCCCAGTATTAACTAACTGTTGTGGGGTGTGTTGTCTCCTCTCCTAGTCTCCTTCCCAGTATTAACTAACTGTTGTGGGGTGTGTTGTCTCCTCTCCTAGTCTCCTTCCCAGTATTAACTAACTGTTGTGGGGTGTGTTGTCTCCTCTCCTAGTCTCCTTCCCAGTATTAACTAACTGTTGTGGGGTGTGTTGTCTCCTCTCCTAGTCTCCTTCCCAGTATTAACTAACTGTTGTGGGGTGTGTTGTCTCCTCTCCTAGTCTCCTTCCCAGTATTAACTAACTGTTGTGGGGTGTGTTGTCTCCTCTCCTAGTCTCCTTCCCAGTATTAACTAACTGTTGTGAGGTGTGTTGTCTCCTCTCCTAGTCTCCTTCTCAGTATTAACTAACTGTTGTGGGGTGTGTTGTCTCCTCTCCTAGTCTCCTTCCCAGTATTAACTAACTGTTGAGGTGTCTCCTCTCCTAGTCTCCTTCCCAGTATTAACTAACTGTTGTGGGGTGTGTTGTCTCCTCTCCTAGTCTCCTTCCCAGTATTAACTAACTGTTGTGGGGTGTCTCCTCTCCTAGTCTCCTTCCCAGTATTAACTAACTGTTGTGGGGTGTGTTGTCTCCTCTCCTAGTCTCCTTCCCAGTATTAGCTAACTGTTGTGTGGTGTCTCCTCTCCTAGTCTCCTTCCCAGTATTAACTAACTGTTGTTGGGTGTGTTGTCTCCTCTCCTAGTCTCCTTCCCAGTATTAACTAACTGTTGTGGGGTGTGTTGTCTCCTCTCCTAGTCTCCTTCCCAGTATTAACTAACTGTTGTGGGGTGTGTTGTCTCCTCTCCTAGTCTCCTTCCCAGTATTAACTAACTGTTGTGTGGTGTGTTGTCTCCTCTCCTAGTCTCCTTCCCAGTATTAACTAACTGTTGTGAGGTGTGTTGTCTCCTCTCCTAGTCTCCTTCTCAGTATTAACTAACTGTTGTGGGGTGTGTTGTCTCCTCTCCTAGTCTCCTTCCCAGTATTAACTAACTGTTGAGGTGTCTCCTCTCCTAGTCTCCTTCCCAGTATTAACTAACTGTTGTGGGGTGTGTTGTCTCCTCTCCTAGTCTCCTTCCCAGTATTAACTAACTGTTGTGGGGTGTCTCCTCTCCTAGTCTCCTTCCCAGTATTAACTAACTGTTGTGGGGTGTCTCCTCTCCTAGTCTCCTTCCCAGTATTAACTAACTGTTGTGGGGTGTGTTGTCTCCTCTCCTAGTCTCCATCCCAGTATTAACTAACTGTTGTGGGGTGTGGTGTCTCCTCTCCTAGTCTCCTTGCCAGTATTAACTAACTGTTGTGGGGTGTGTTGTCTCCTCTCCTAGTCTCCTTCCCAGTATTAGCTAACTGTTGTGGGGTGTCTCCTCTCCTAGTCTCCTTCCCAGTATTAACTAACTGTTGTGGGGTGTGTTGTCTCCTCTCCTAGTCTCCATCCCAGTATTAACTAACTGTTGTGGGGTGTGGTGTCTCCTCTCCTAGTCTCCTTCCCAGTATTAACTAACTTGTCTCCTCTCCTAGTCTCCTTCCCAGTATTAACTAACTGTTGTGGGGTGTGTTGTCTCCTCTCCTAGTCTCCTTCCCAGTATTAACTAACTGTTGTGAGGTGTGTTGTCTCCTCTCCTAGTCTCCTTCCCAGTATTAACTAACTGTTGTGAGGTGTGTTGTCTCCTCTCCTAGTCTCCTTCCCAGTATTAACTAACTGTTGTGAGGTGTGTTGTCTCCTCTCCTAGTCTCCTTCCCAGTATTAACTAACTGTTGTGGGGTGTCTCCTCTCCTAGTCTCCTTCCCAGTATTAACTAACTGTTGTGGGGTGTGTTGTCTCCTCTCCTAGTCTCCTTCCCAGTATTAACTAACTGTTGTGGGGTGTGTTGTCTCCTCTCCTAGTCTCCTTCCCAGTATTAACTAACTGTTGTGGGGCGGCTCCTCTCCTAGTCTCCTTCCCAGTATTAACTAACTGTTGTGGGGTGTCTCCTCTCCTAGTCTCCTTTCCAGTATTAACTAACTGTTGTGGGGTGTCTCCTCTCCTAGTCTCCTTCCCAGTTTTAACTAACTGTTGTGGGGTGTCTCCTCTCCTAGTCTCCTTCCCAGTATTAACTAACTGTTATGGGGTGTGTTGTCTCCTCTCCTAGTCTCCTTCCCAGTATTAACTAACTGTTGTGAGGTGTGTTGTCTCCTCTCCTAGTCTCCTTCCCAGTATTAACTAACTGTTGTGGGGTGTGTTGTCTCCTCTCCTAGTCTCCTTCCCAGTATTAACTAACTGTTGTGAGGTGTGTTGTCTCCTCTCCTAGTCTCCTTCCCAGTATTAACTAACTGTTGTGGGGTGTGTTGTCTCCTCTCCTAGTCTCCTTCCCAGTATTAACTAACTGTTGTGGGGTGTGTTGTCTCCTCTCCTAGTCTCCTTCCCAGTATTAACTAACTGTTGTGGGGTGTGTTGTCTCCTCTCCTAGTCTCCTTCCCAGTATTAACTAACTGTTGTGGGTTGTTTCCTCTCCTAGTCTCCTTCCCAGTATTAACTAACTGTTGGGGGGTGTGTTGTCTCCTCTCCTAGTCTCCTTCCCAGTATTAACTAACTGTTGGGGGGAGTGCTGTCTCCTCTCCTAGTCTCCTTCCCAGTATTAACTAACTGTTGTGAGGTGTCTCCTCTCCTAGTCTCCTTCCCAGTATTAACTAACTGTTGTGAGGTGTGTTGTCTCCTCTCCTAGTCTCCTTACCAGTATTAACTAACTGTTGTGGGGTGTCTCCTCTCCTAGTCTCCTTCCCAGTATTAACTAACTGTTGTGGGGTGTCTCCTCTCCTAGTCTCCTTCCCAGTATTAACTAACTGTTGTGGGGTGTCTCCTCTCCTAGTCTCCTTCCCAGTATTAACTGTTGTGGGGTGTCTCCTCTCCTAGTCTCCTTCCCAGTATTAACTAACTGTTGTGGGGTGTCTCCTCTCCTAGTCTCCTTCCCAGTATTAACTAACTGTTGTGGGGTGTCTCCTCTCCTAGTCTCCTTCCCAGTATTAACTAACTGTTGTGGGGTGTCTCCTCTCCTAGTCTCCTTCCCAGTATTAACTGTTGTGGGGTGTCTCCTCTCCTAGTCTCCTTCCCAGTATTAACTAACTGTTGTGGGGTGTGTTGTCTCATCTCCTAGTCTCCTTCCCAGTATTAACTAACTGTTGTGAGGTGTGGTGTCTCCTCTCCTAGTCTCCTTCCCAGTATTAACTAACTGTTGTGGGGTGTCTCCTCTCCTAGTCTCCTTCCCAGTATTAACTAACTCTTGTGGGGTGTCTCCTCTCCTAGTCTCCTTCCCAGTATTAACTGTTGTGGGGTGTCTCCTCTCCTAGTCTCCTTCCCAGTATTAACTAACTGTTGTGGGGTGTGTTGTCTCATCTCCTAGTCTCCTTCCCAGTATTAACTAACTGTTGTGAGGTGTGTTGTCTCCTCTCCTAGTCTCCTTCCCAGTATTAACTAACTGTTGTGGGGTGTGTTGTCTCCTCTCCTAGTCTCCTTCCCAGTATTAACTAACTGTTGTGGGGTGTCTCCTCTCCTAGTCTCCTTCCCAGTATTAACTAACTGTTGTGGGGTGTGTTGTCTCCTCTCCTAGTCTCCTTCCCAGTATTAACTAACTGTTGTGGGGTGTGTTGTCTCCTCTCCTAGTCTCCTTCCCAGTATTAACTAACTGTTGTGGGGTGTGTTGTCTCCTCTCCTAGTCTCCTTCCCAGTATTAACTAACTGTTGTGGGGTGTGTTGTCTCCTCTCCTAGTCTCCTTCCCAGTATTAACTAACTGTTGTGGGGTGTGTTGTCTCCTCTCCTAGTCTCCTTCCCAGTATTAACTAACTGTTGTGGGGTGTGTTGTCTCCTCTCCTAGTCTCCTTCCCAGTATTAACTGTTGTTGGGTGTCTCCTCTCCTAGTCTCCTTCCCAGTATTAACTAACTGTTGTGGGGTGTGTTGTCTCCTATCCTAGTCTCCTTCCCAGTATTAACTAACTGTTGTGGGGTGTGTTGTCTCCTCTCCTAGTCTCCTTCCCAGTATTAACTAACTGTTGTGAGGTGTGTTGTCTCCTCTCCTAGTCTCCTTCTCAGTATTAACTAACTGTTGTGGGGTGTGTTGTCTCCTCTCCTAGTCTCCTTCCCAGTATTAACTAACTGTTGTGGGGTGAGTTGTCTCCTCTCCTAGTCTCCTTCCCAGTATTAACTAACTGTTGTGAGGTGTCTCCTCTCCTAGTCTCCTTCCCAGTATTAACTAACTGTTGTGGGGTGTGTTGTCTCCTCTCCTAGGCTCCTTCCCAGTATTAACTAACTGTTGTGGGGTGTGTTGTCTCCTCTCCTAGGCTCCTTCCCAGTATTAACTAACTGTTGTGGGGTGTCTCCTCTCCTAGTCTCCTTCCCAGTATTAACTAACTGTTGTGGGGTGTGTTGTCTCCTCTCCTAGTCTCCTTCCCAGTATTAACTAACTGTTGTGGGGTGTCTCCTCTCCTAGTCTCCTTCCCAGTATTAACTAACTGTTGTGGGGTGTGTTGTCTCCTCTCCTAGTCTCCTTCCCAGTATTAACTAACTGTTGTGGGGTGTCTCCTCTCCTAGTCTCCTTCCCAGTATTAACTAACTGTTGTGGGGTGTCTCCTCTCCTAGTCTCCTTCCCAGTATTAACTAACTGTTGTGGGGTGTGTTGTCTCCTCTCCTAGTCTCCATCCCAGTATTAACTAACTGTTGTGGGGTGTGTTGTCTCCTCTCCTAGTCTCCTTCCCAGTATTAGCTAACTGTTGTGGGGTGTCTCCTCTCCTAGTCTCCTTCCCAGTATTAACTAACTGTTGTGGGGTGTGTTGTCTCCTCTCCTAGTCTCCTTCCCAGTATTAACTAACTGTTGTGGGGTGTCTCCTCTCCTAGTCTCCTTCCCAGTATTAACTAACTGTTGTGAGGTGTGTTGTCTCCTCTCCTAGTCTCCTTCCCAGTATTAACTAACTGTTGTGGGGTGTCTCCTCTCCTAGTCTCCTTCCCAGTATTAACTAACTGTTGTGGGGTGTCTCCTCTCCTAGTCTCCTTCCCAGTATTAACTAACTGTTGTGGGGTGTGTTGTCTCCTCTCCTAGTCTCCTTCCCAGGATTAACTAACTGTTGTGAGGTGTGTTGTCTCCTCTCCTAGTCTCCTTCACAGTATTAACTAACTGTTGTGAGGTGTCTCCTCTCCTAGTCTCCTTCCCAGTATTAACTAACTGTTGTGGGGTGTCTCCTCTCCTAGTCTCCTTCCCAGTATTAACTAACTGTTATGGGGTGTCTCCTCTCCTAGTCTCCTTCCCAGTATTAACTAACTGTTGTGTCGTGTCTCCTCTCCTAGTCTCCTTCCCAGTATTAACTAACTGTTATGGGGAGTCTCCTCTCCTAGTCTCCTTCCCAGTATTAACTAACTGTTATGGGGTGTGTTGTCTCCTCTCCTAGTCTCCTTCCCAGTATTAACTAACTGTTGTGAGGTGTGTTGTCTCCTCTCCTAGTCTCCTTCCCAGTATTAACTAACTGTTGTGGGGTGTCTCCTCTCCTAGTCTCCTTCCCAGTATTAACTAACTGTTGTGAGGTGTGTTGTGTCCTCTCCTAGTCTCCTTCCCAGTATTAACTAACTGTTGTGGGGTGTCTCCTCTCCTAGTCTCCTTCCCATTATTAACTAACTGTTGTGAGGTGTGTTGTCTCCTAGTCTCCTTCCCAGTATTAACTAACTGTTGTGGGGTGTGTTGTCTCCTCTCCTAGTCTCCTTCCCATTATTAACTAACTGTTGTGGGGTGTGTCGTCTCCGCTCCTTGTCTCCTTCCCAGTATTAACTAACTGTTGTGGGGTGTCTCCTCTCCTAGTCTCCTTCCCAGTATTAACTAACTGTTGTGGGGTGTCTCCTCTCCTAGTCTCCTTCCCAGTATTAACTAACTGTTGTGGGGTGTGTTGTCTCCTCTCCTAGTCTCCTTCCCAGTATTAACTAACTGTTGTGGGGTGTGTTGTCTCCTCTCCTAGTCTCCTTCCCAGTATTAACTAACTGTTGTGAGGTGTGGTGTCTCCTCTCCTAGTCTCCTTCCCAATATTAACTAACTGTTGGGGGGTGTGTTGTCTCCTCTCCTAGTCTCCTTCCCAGTATTAACTAACTGTTTTGGGGTGTCTCCTCTCCTAGTCTCCTTCCCAGTATTAACTAACTGTTGTGGGGTGTCTCCTCTCCTAGTCTCCTTCCCAGTATTAACTAACTGTTGTGGGGTGTCTCCTCTCCTAGTCTCCTTCCCAGTATTAACTAACTGTTGTGAGGTGTCTCCTCTCCTAGTCTCCTTCCCAGTATTAACTAACTGTTGTGTGTTGTCTCCTCTCCTAGTCTCCTTCCCAGTATTAAATAACTGTTGTGGGGTGTCTCCTCTCCTAGTCTCCTTCCCAGTATTAACTAACTGTTGTGGGGTGTGTTGTCTCCTCTCCTAGTCTCCTTCCCAATATTAACTAACTGTTGTGGGGTGTGTTGTCTCCTCTCCTAGTCTCCTTCCCAGTATTAACTAACTGTTGTGGGGTGTCTCCTCTCCTAGTCTCCTTCCCAGTATTAACTAACTGTTGTGGGGTGTCTCCTCTCCTAGTCTCCTTCCCAGTATTAACTAACTGTTGTGGGGTGTCTCCTCTCCTAGTCTCCTTCCCAGTATTAACTAACTGTTGTGGGGTGTGTTGTCTCCTCTCCTAGTCTCCTTCCCAGTATTAACTAACTGTTGTGGGGTGTGTCGTCTCCTCTCCTAGTCTCCTTCCCAGTATTAACTAACTGTTGTGGGGTGTCTCCTCTCCTAGTCTCCTTCCCAGTATTAACTAACTGTTGTGAGGTGTCTCCTCTCCTAGTCTCCTTCCCAGGATTAACTAACTGTTGTGGGGTGTCTCCTCTCCTAGTCTCCTTCCCAGTATTAACTAACTGTTGTGGGGTGTCTCCTCTCCTAGTCTCCTTCCCAGTATTAACTAACTGTTGTGGGGTGTCTCCTCTCCTAGTCTCCTTCCCAGTATTAACTAACTGTTGTGGGGTGTGTTGTCTCCTCTCCTAGTCTCCTTCCCAGTATTAACTAACTGTTGTGAGGTGTGTTGTCTCCTCTCCTAGTCTCCTTCCCAGTATTAACTAACTGTTGTGTGGTGTCTCCTCTCCTAGTCTCCTTCCCAGTATTAACTAACTGTTGTGGGGTGTCTCCTCTCCTAGTCTCCTTCCCATTATTAACTAACTGTTGTGGGGTGTCTCCTCTCCTAGTCTCCTTCCCAGTATTAACTAACTGTTGTGTCGTGTCTCCTCTCCTAGTCTCCTTCCCAGTATTAACTAACTGTTGTGGGGTGTCTCCTCTCCTAGTCTCCTTCCCAGTATTAACTAACTGTTGTGGGGTGTGTTGTCTCCTCTCCTAGTCTCCTTCCCAGTATTAACTAACTGTTGTGAGGTGTGTTGTCTCCTCTCCTAATCTCCTTCCCAGTATTAACTAACTGTTGTGAGGTGTGGTGTCTCCTCTCCTAGTCTCCTTCCCAGTATTAACTAACTGTTGTGAGGTGTGTTGTCTCCTCTCCTAGTCTCCTTCCCAGTATTAACTAACTGTTGTGTGGTGTCTCCTCTCCTAGTCTCCTTCCCAGTATTAACTAACTGTTGTGAGGTGTGTTGTCTCCTCTCCTAGTCTCCTTCCCATTATTAACTAACTGTTGTGTCGTGTCTCCTCTCCTAGTCTCCTTCCCAGTATTAACTAACTGTTGTGAGGTGTGTTGTCTCCTCTCCTAGTCTCCTTCCCAGTATTAACTAACTGTTGTGGGGTGTGTTGTCTCCTCTCCTAGTCTCCTTCCCAGTATTAACTAACTGTTGTGGGGTGTGTTGTCTCCTCTCCTAGTCTCCTTCCCAGTATTAACTAACTGTTGTGGGGTGTGGTGTCTCCTCTCCTAGTCTCCTTCCCAGTATTAACTAACTGTTGTGGGGTGTCTCCTCTCCTAGTCTCCTTCCCAGTATTAACTAACTGTTATGGGGTGTCTCCTCTCCTAGTCTCCTTCCCAGTATTAACTAACTGTTGTGGGGTGAGTTGTCTCCTCTCCTAGTCTCCTTCCCAGTATTAACTAACTGTTGTGTCGTGTCTCCTCTCCTAGTCTCCTTCCCAGTATTAACTAACTGTTGTGAGGTGTGTTGTCTCCTCTCCTAGTCTCCTTCCCAGTATTAACTAACTGTTGTGGGGTGTGTTGTCTCCTCTCCTAGTCTCCTTCCCAGTATTAACTAACTGTTGTGGGGTGTGTTGTCTCCTCTCCTAGTCTCCTTCCCAGTATTAACTAACTGTTGTGGGGTGTCTCCTCTCCTAGTCTCCTTCCCAGTATTAACTAACTGTTATGGGGTGTCTCCTCTCCTAGTCTCCTTCCCAGTATTAACTAACTGTTGTGGGGTGTGTTGTCTCCTCTCCTAGTCTCCTTCCCAGTATTAACTAACTGTTATGGGGTGTCTCCTCTCCTAGTCTCCTTCCCAGTATTAACTAACTGTTATGGGGTGTCTCCTCTCCTAGTCTCCTTCCCAGTATTAACTAACTGTTATGGGGTGTCTCCTCTCCTAGTCTCCTTCCCAGTATTAACTAACTGTTGTGGGGTGTCTCCTCTCCTAGTCTCCTTCCCACTATTAACTAACTGTTGTGGGGTGTCTCCTCTCCTAGTCTCCTTCCCAGTATTAACTAACTGTTGTGGGGTGTGTTGTCTCCTCTCCTAGTCTCCTTCCCAGTATTAACTAACTGTTGTGAGGTGTGTTGTCTCCTCTCCTAGTCTCCTTCCCAGTATTAACTAACTGTTGTGGGGTGTGTTGTCTCCTCTCCTAGTCTCCTTCCCAGTATTAACTAACTGTTGTGGGGTGTGTCGTCTCCTCTCCTTGTCTCCTTCCCAGTATTAACTAACTGTTGTGGGGTGTCTCCTCTCCTAGTCTCCTTCCCAGTATTAACTAACTGTTGTGGGGTGTGTTGTCTCCTCTCCTAGTCTCCTTCCCAGTATTAACTAACTGTTGTGAGGTGTCTCCTCTCCTAGTCTCCTTCCCAGTATTAACTAACTGTTGTGAGGTGTGTTGTCTCCTCTCCTAGTCTCCTTCCCAGTATTAACTAACTGTTGTGAGGTGTCTCCTCTCCTAGTCTCATTCCCAGTATTAACTAACTGTTGTGGGGTGTCTCCTCTCCTAGTCTCCTTCCCAGTATTAACTAACTGTTGTGAGGTGTCTCCTCTCCTAGTCTCCATCCCAGTATTAACTAACTGGTGTGAGGTGTGTTGTCTCCTCTCCTAGTCTCCTTCCCAGTATTAACTAACTGTTGTGAGGTGTCTCCTCTCCTAGTCTCCTTCCCAGTATTAACTAACTGTTGTGAGGTGTCTCCTCTCCTAGTCTCATTCCCAGTATTAACTAACTGTTGTGGGGTGTCTCCTCTCCTAGTCTCCTTCCCAGTATTAACTAACTGTTGTGTGTTGTCTCCTCTCCTAGTCTCCTTCCCAGTATTAACTAACTGTTGTGGGGTGTCTCCTCTCCTTGTCTCCTTCCCAGTATTAACTAACTGTTGTGGGGTGTCTCCTCTCCTAGTCTCCTTCCCACTATTAACTAACTGTTGTGAGGTGTCTCCTCTCCTAGTCTCCTTCCCAGTATTAACTAACTGTTGTGGGGTGTCTCCTCTCCTAGTCTCCTTCCCAGTATTAACTAACTGGTGTGAGGTGTGTTATCTCCTCTCCTAGTCTCCTTTCCAGTATTAACTAACTGTTGTGGGGTGTGTTGTCTCCTCTCCTAGTCTCCTTCCCAGTATTAACTAACTGTTGTGAGGTGTGTTGTCTCCTCTCCTAGTCTCCTTCCCAGTATTAACTAACTGTTGTGGGGTGTCTCCTCTCCTAGTCTCCTTCCCAGTATTAACTAACTGTTGTGGGGTGTCTCCTCTCCTAGTCTCCTTCCCAGTATTAACTAACTGTTGTGAGGTGTCTCCTCTCCTAGTCTCCTTCCCAGTATTAACTAACTGGTGTGAGGTGTGTTGTCTCCTCTCCTAGTCTCCTTCCCAGTATTAACTAACTGTTGTGAGGTGTGTTGTCTCCTCTCCTAGTCTCCTTCCCAGTATTAACTAACTGTTGTGGGGTGTCTCCTCTCCTAGTCTCTTTCCCAGTATTAACTAACTGTTGTGGGGTGTCTCCTCTCCTAGTCTCCTTCCCAGTATTAACTAACTGTTGTGGGGTGTGTTGTCTCCTCTCCTAGTCTCCTTCCCAGTATTAACTAACTGTTGTGGGGTGTGTTGTCTCCTCTCCTAGTCTCCTTCCCAGTATTAACTAACTGTTGTGGGGTGTCTCCTCTCCTAGTCTCCTTCCCAGTATAAACTAACTGTTGTGGGGTGTGTAGTCTCCTCTCCTAGTCTCCTTCCCAGTATTAACTAACTGTTGTGGGGTGTCTCCTCTCCTAGTCTCCTTCCCAGTATTAACTAACTGGTGTGAGGTGTGTTGTCTCCTCTCCTAGTCTCCTTCCCAGTATTAACTAACTGTTGTGACGTGTGTTGTCTCCTCTCCTAGTCTCCTTCTCAGTATTAACTAACTGTTGTGGGGTGTGTTGTCTCCTCTCCTACTCTCCTTCCCAGTATTAACTAACTGTTGTGGGGTGTCTCCTCTCCTAGTCTCCTTCCCAGTATTAACTAACTGTTGTGGGGTGTTTCCTCTCCTAGTCTCCTTCCCAGTATTAACTAACTGTTGTGGGGTGTCTCCTCTCCTAGTCTCCTTCCCAGTATTAACTAACTGTTGTGGGGTGTCTCCTCTCCTAGTCTCATTCCCAGTATTAACTAACTGTTGTGGGGTGTCTCCTCTCCTAGTCTCCTTCCCAGTATTAACTAACTGTTGTGGGGTGTCTCCTCTCCTAGTCTCCTTCCCAGTATTAACTAACTGTTGTGGGGTGTCTCCTCTCCTAGTCTCCTTCCCAGTATTAACTAACTGTTGTGGGGTGTCTCCTCTCCTAGTCTCCTTCCCAGTATTAACTAACTGTTGTGGGGTGTGTTGTCTCCTCTCCTAGTCTCCTTCCCAGTATTAACTAACTGTTGTTGGGTGTGTTGTCTCCTCTCCTAGTCTCCTTCCCAGTATTAACTAACTGTTGTGGGGTGTCTCCTCTCCTAGTCTCCTTCCCAGTATTAACTAACTGTTGTGGGGTGTCTCCTCTCCTAGTCTCCTTCCCAGTATTAACTAATTGTTGTGGGGTGTCTCCTCTCCTAGTCTCCTAACCAGTATTAACTAACTGTTGTGGGGTGTGTTGTCTCCTAGTCTCTTTCCCAGTATTAACTAACTGTTGTGGGGTGTCTCCTCTCCTAGTCTCCTTCCCAGTATTAACTAACTGTTGTGGGGTGTGTTGTCTCCTCTCCTAGTCTCCTTCCCAGTATTAACTAACTGGTGTGAGGTGTGTTGTCTCCTCTCCTAGTCTCCTTCCCAGTATTAACTAACTGTTGTGAGGTGTGTTGTCTCCTCTCCTAGTCTCCTTCCCAGTATTAACTAACTGTTGTGGGGTGTGTTGTCTCCTCTCCTTCCCAGTATTAACTAACTGTTGTGGGGTGTGTTGTCTCCTCTCCTAGTCTCCTTCCCAGTATTAACTAACTGTTGTGGGGTGTGTTGTCTCCTCTCCTAGTCTCCTTCCCAGTATTAACTAACTGTTGTGGGGTGTGTTGTCTCCTCTCCTAGTCTCCTTCCCAGTATTAACTAACTGTAGTGGGGTGTCTCCTCTCCTAGTCTCCTTCCCAGTATTAACTAACTGTTGTGGGGTGTCTCCTCTCCTAGTCTCCTTCCCAGTATTAACTAACTGTTGTGGGGTGTCTCCTCTCCTAGTCTCCTTCCCAGTATTAACTAACTGTTGTGGGGTGTCTCCTCTCCTAGTCTCCTTCCCAGTATTAACTAACTGTTGTGGGGTGTCTCCTCTCCTAGTCTCCTTCCCAGTATTAACTAACTGTTGTGGGGTGTGTCGTCTCCTCTCCTAGTCTCCTTCCCAGTATTAACTAACTGTTGTGGGGTGTGTCGTCTCCTCTCCTAGTCTCCTTCCCAGTATTAACTAACTGTTGTGGGGTGTGTTGTCTCCTCTCCTAGTCTCCTTCCCAGTATTAACTAACTGTTGTGAGGTGTGTTGTCTCCTCTCCTAGTCTCCTTCCCAGTATTAACTAACTGTTGTGGGGTGTCTCCTCTCCTAGTCTCCTTCCCAGTATTAACTAACTGGTGTGAGGTGTTTTGTCTCCTCTCCTAGTCTCCTTCCCAGTATTAACTAACTGTTGTGAGGTGTGTTGTCTCCTCTCCTAGTCTCCTTCCCAGTATTAACTAACTGTTGTGATGTGTGTTGTCTCCTCTCCTAGTCTCCTTCCCACTATTAACTAACTGTTGTGAGGTGTCTCCTCTCCTAGTCTCCTTCCCAGTATTAACTAACTGTTGTGATGTGTGTTGTCTCCTCTCCTAGTCTCCTTCCCACTATTAACTAACTGTTGTGGGGTGTCTCCTCTCCTATTCTCCTTCCCAGTATTAACTTACTGGTGTGAGGTGTGTTATCTCCTCTCCTAGTCTCCTTTCCAGTATTAACTAACTGTTGTGGGGTGTGTTGTCTCCTCTCCTAGTCTCCTTCCCAGTATTAACTAACTGTTGTGAGGTGTGTTGTCTCCTCTCCTAGTCTCCTTCCCAGTATTAACTAACTGTTGTGGGGTGTCTCCTCTCCTAGTCTCCTTCCCAGTATTAACTAACTGTTGTGGGGTGTCTCCTCTCCTAGTCTCCTTCCCAGTATTAACTAACTGTTGTGAGGTGTCTCCTCTCCTAGTCTCCTTCCCAGTATTAACTAACTGGTGTGAGGTGTGTTGTCTCCTCTCCTAGTCTCCTTCCCAGTATTAACTAACTGTTGTGAGGTGTGTTGTCTCCTCTCCTAGTCTCCTTCCCAGTATTAACTAACTGTTGTGGGGTGTCTCCTCTCCTAGTCTCTTTCCCAGTATTAACTAACTGTTGTGGGGTGTCTCCTCTCCTAGTCTCCTTCCCAGTATTAACTAACTGTTGTGGGGTGTGTTGTCTCCTCTCCTAGTCTCCTTCCCAGTATTAACTAACTGTTGTGGGGTGTGTTGTCTCCTCTCCTAGTCTCCTTCCCAGTATTAACTAACTGTTGTGGGGTGTGTTGTCTCCTCTCCTAGTCTCCTTCCCAGTATTAACTAACTGTTGTGGGGTGTCTCCTCTCCTAGTCTCCTTCCCAGTATTAACTAACTGGTGTGAGGTGTGTTGTCTCCTCTCCTAGTCTCCTTCCCAGTATTAACTAACTGTTGTGACGTGTGTTGTCTCCTCTCCTAGTCTCCTTCCCAGTATTAACTAACTGTTGTGGGGTGTGTTGTCTCCTCTCCTACTCTCCTTCCCAGTATTAACTAACTGTTGTGGGGTGTCTCCTCTCCTAGTCTCCTTCCCAGTATTAACTAACTGTTGTGAGGTGTGTTGTCTCCTCTCCTAGTCTCCTTCCCAGGATTAACTAACTGTTGTGAGGAGTGTTGTCTCCTCTCCTACTCTCCTTCCCAGTATTAACTAACTGTTGTGGGGTGTGTTGTCTCCTCTCCTAGTCTCCTTCCCAGTATTAACTAACTGTTGTGGGGTGTGTTGTCTCCTCTCCTAGTCTCCTTCCCAGTATTAACTAACTGTTGTGGGGTGTCTCCTCTCCTAGTCTCCTTCCCAGTATTAACTAACTGTTGTGGGGTGTCTCCTCTCCTAGTCTCCTTCCCAGTATTAACTAACTGTTGTGGGGTGTCTCCTCTCCTAGTCTCCTTCCCAGTATTAACTAACTGTTGTGGGGTGTCTCCTCTCCTAGTCTCCTTCCCAGTATTAACTAACTGTTGTGAGGTGTGTCGTCTCCTCTCCTAGTCTCCTTCCCAGTATTAACTAACTGTTGTGGGGTGTGTCGTCTCCTCTCCTAGTCTCCTTCCCAATATTAACTAACTGTTGTGGGGTGTGTCGTCTCCTCTCCTAGTCTCCTTCCCAGTATTAACTAACTGTTGTGGGGTGTGTTGTCTCCTCTCCTAGTCTCCTTCCCAGTATTAACTAACTGTTGTGAGGTGTGTTGTCTCCTCTCCTAGTCTCCTTCCCAGTATTAACTAACTGTTGTGGGGTGTCTCCTCTCCTAGTCTCCTTCCCAGTATTAACTAACTGGTGTGAGGTGTGTTGTCTCCTCTCCTAGTCTCCTTCCCAGTATTAATTAACTGTTGTGAGGTGTGTTGTCTCCTCTCCTAGTCTCCTTCCCAGTATTAACTAACTGTTGTGAGGTGTGTTGTCTCCTCTCCTAGTCTCCTTCCCAGTATTAACTAACTGTTGTGGGGTGTCTCCTCTCCTAGTCTCCTTCCCAGTATTAACTAACTGTTGTGAGGTGTCTCCTCTCCTAGTCTCCTTCCCAGTATTAACTAACTGTTGTGAGGTGTCTCCTCTCCTAGTCTCCTTCCCAGTATTAACTAACTATTGTGGGGTGTCTCCTCTCCTAGTCTCCTTCCCAGTATTAACTAACTGTTGTGGGGTGTCTCCTCTCCTAGTCTCCTTCCCAGTATTAACTAACTGTTGTGGGGTGTCTCCTCTCCTAGTCTCCTTCCCAGTATTAACTAACTGTTGTGGGGTGTCTCCTCTCCTAGTCTCCTTCCCAGTATTAACTAACTGTTGTGGGGTGTGTTGTCTCCTCTCCTAGTCTCCTTCCCAGTATTAACTAACTGTTGTGGGGTGTGTTGTCTCCTCTCCTAGTCTCCTTCCCAGTATTAACTAACTGTTGTGGGGTGTCTCCTCTCCTAGTCTCCTTCCCAGTATTAACTAACTGTTGTGAGGTGTCTCCTCTCCTAGTCTCCTTCCCAGGATTAACTAACTGTTGTGGGTAGTCTCCTCTCCTAGTCTCCTTCCCAGTATTAACTAACTGTTGTGGGGTGTCTCCTCTCCTAGTCTCCTTCCCAGTATTAACTAACTGTTGTGGGGTGTCTCCTCTCCTAGTCTCCTTCCCAGTATTAACTAACTGTTGTGTGTCGTCTCCTCTCCTAGTCTCCTTCCCAGTATTAACTAACTGTTGTGGGGTGTCTCCTCTCCTAGTCTCCTTCCCAGTATTAACTAACTGTTGTGGGGTGTCTCCTCTCCTAGTCTCCTTCCCAGTATTAACTAACTGTTGTGGGGTGTGTCGTCTCCTCTCCTTGTCTCCTTCCCAGTATTAACTAACTGTTGTGGGGTGTGTTGTCTCCTCTCCTAGTCTCCTTCCCAGTATTAACTAACTGTTGTGGGGTGTGTCGTCTCCTCTCCTAGTCTCCTTCCCAGTATTAACTAACTGTTGTGGGGTGTGTTGTCTCCTCTCCTAGTCTCCTTCCCAGTATTAACTAACTGTTGTGGGGTGTCTCCTCTCCTAGTCTCCTTCCCAGTATTAACTAACTGTTGTGAGGTGTGTTGTCTCCTCTCCTAGTCTCCTTCCCAGTATTAACTAACTGTTGTGAGGTGTGTTGTCTCCTCTCCTAGTCTCCTTCCCAGTATTAACTAACTGTTGTGGGGTGTCTCCTCTCCTAGTCTCCTTCCCAGTATTAACTAACTGTTGTGGGGTGTCTCCTCTCCTAGTCTCCTTCCCAGGATTAACTAACTGTTGTGGGGTGTGTTGTCTCCTCTCCTAGTCTCCTTCCCAGTATTAACTAACTGTTGTGGGGTGTCTCCTCTCCTAGTCTACTTCCCAGTATTAACTAACTGTTGTGGGGTGTCTCCTCTCCTAGTCTCCTTCCCAGTATTAACTAACTGTTGTGGGGTGTGTTGTCTCCTCTCCTAGTCTCCTTCCCAGTATTAACTAACTGTTGTGGTGTGTCTCCTCTCCTAGTCTCCTTCCCAGTATTAACTAACTGTTGTGGGGTGTCTCCTCTCCTAGTCTCCTTCCCAGTATTAACTAACTGTTGTGAGGTGTCTCCTCTCCTAGTCTCCTTCCCAGGATTAACTAACTGTTGTGGGTTGTCTCATCTCCTAGTATCCTTCCCAGTATTAACTAACTGTTGTGGGGTGTCTCCTCTCCTAGTCTCCTTCCCAGTATTAACTAACTGTTGTGAGGTGTCTCCTCTCCTAGTCTCCTTCCCAGGATTAACTAACTGTTGTGGGTTGTCTCCTCTCCTAGTCTCCTTCCCAGTATTAACTAACTGTTGTGGGGTGTCTCCTCTCCTAGTCTCCTTCCCAGTATTAACTAACTGTTGTGAGGTGTGTTGTCTCCTCTCCTAGTCTCCTTCCCATTATTAACTAACTGTTGTGGGGTGTCTCCTCTCCTAGTCTCCTTCCCAGTATTAACTAACTGTTGTGGGGTGTGTCGTCTCCTCTCCTTGTCTCCTTCCCAGTATTAACTAACTGTTGTGGGGTGTCTCCTCTCCTAGTCTCCTTCCCAGTATTAACTAACTGTTGTGGGGTGTCTCCTCTCCTAGTCTCCTTCCCAGTATTAACTAACTGTTGTGGGGTGTCTCCTCTCCTAGTCTCCTTCCCAGTATTAACTAACTGTTGTGGGGTGTCTCCTCTCCTAGTCTCCTTCCCAGTATTAACTAACTGTTGTGGGGTGTCTCCTCTCCTAGTCTCCTTCCCATTATTAACTAACTGTTGTGGGGTGTCTCCTCTCCTAGTCTCCTTCCCAGTATTAACTAACTGTTGTGGGGTGTGTTGTCTCCTCTCCTAGTCTCCTTCCCAGTATTAACTAACTGTTGTGAGGTGTCTCCTCTCCTAGTCTCCATCCCAGTATTAACTAACTGGTGTGAGGTGTGTTGTCTCCTCTCCTAGTCTCCTTCCCAGTATTAACTAACTGTTGTGAGGTGTGTTGTCTCCTCTCCTAGTCTCCTTCCCAGTATTATCTAACTGTTGTGGGGTGTGTTGTCTCCTCTCCTAGTCTCCTTCCCAGTATTAACTAACTGTTGTGGGGTGTGTTGTCTCCTCTCCTAGTCTCCTTCCCAGTGTTAACTAACTGTTGTGGGGTGTGTTGTCTCCTCTCCTAGTCTCCTTCCCAGTATTAACTAACTGTTGTGGGGTGTCTCCTCTCCTAGTCTCCTTCCCAGTATTAACTAACTGTTGTGGGGTGTCTCCTCTCCTAGTCTCCTTCCCAGTATTAACTAACTGTTGTGGGGTGTCTCCTCTCCTAGTCTCCTTCCCAGTATTAACTAACTGGTGTGAGGTGTGTTGTCTCCTCTCCTAGTCTCCTTCCCAGTATTAACTAACTGTTGTGAGGTGTGTTGTCTCCTCTCCTAGTCTCCTTCCCAGTATTAACTAACTGTTGTGAGGTGTGTTGTCTCCTCTCCGAGTCTCCTTCCCACTATTAACTAACTGTTGTGAGGTGTGTTGTCTCCTCTCCTAGTCTCCTTCCCAGTATTAACTAACTGTTGTGGGGTGTGTTGTCTCCTCTCCTAGTCTCCTTCCCAGTATTAACTAACTGTTGTGGGGTGTGTTGTCTCCTCTCCTAGTCTCCTTCCCAGTATTAACTAACTGTTGTGAGGTGTGTTGTCTCCTCTCCTAGTCTCCTTCCCAGGATTAACTAACTGTTGTGAGGTGTGTTGTCACCTCTCCTAGTCTCATTCCCAGTATTAACTAACTGTTGTGAGGTGTGTTGTCTCCTCTCCTAGTCTCCTTCCCAGTGTTAACTAACTGTTGTGGGGTGTGTTGTCTCCTCTCCTAGTCTCCTTCCCAGTATTAACTAACTGTTGTGGGGTGTCTCCTCTCCTAGTCTCCTTCCCAGTATTAACTAACTGTTGTGGGGTGTCTCCTCTCCTAGTCTCCTTCCCAGTATTAACTAACTGTTGTGGGGTGTCTCCTCTCCTAGTCTCCTTCCCAGTATTAACTAACTGTTGTGGGGTGTCTCCTCTCCTAGTCTCCTTCCCAGTATTAACTAACTGTTGTGAGGTGTGTTGTCTCCTCTCCGAGTCTCCTTCCCACTATTAACTAACTGTTGTGAGGTGTGTTGTCTCCTCTCCTAGTCTCCTTCCCAGTATTAACTAACTGTTGTGGGGTGTGTTGTCTCCTCTCCTAGTCTCCTTCCCAGTATTAACTAACTGTTGTGGGGTGTGTTGTCTCCTCTCCTAGTCTCCTTCCCAGTATTAACTAACTGTTGTGAGGTGTGTTGTCTCCTCTCCTAGTCTCCTTCCCAGGATTAACTAACTGTTGTGAGGTGTGTTGTCACCTCTCCTAGTCTCATTCCCAGTATTAACTAACTGTTGTGAGGTGTGTTGTCTCCTCTCCTAGTCTCCTTCCCAGGATTAACTAACTGTTGTGAGGTGTGTTGTCTCCTCTCCTAATCTCATTCCCAGTATTAACTAACTGTTGTGGGGTGTCTCCTCTCCTAGTCTCCTTCCCAGTATTAACTAACTGGTGTGAGGTGTGTTGTCTCCTCTCCTAGTCTCCTTCCCAGTATTAACTAACTGTTGTGAGGTGTGTTGTCTCCTCTCCTAGTCTCCTTCCCAGTATTAACTATCTGTTGTGAGGTGTGTTGTCTCCTCTCCTAGTCTCCTTCCCACTATTAACTAACTGTTGTGAGGTGTGTTGTCTCCTCTCCTAGTCTCCTTCCCAGTATTAACTAACTGTTGTGGGGTGTGTTGTCTCCTCTCCTAGTCTCCTTCCCAGTATTAACTAACTGTTGTGGGGTGTCTCCTCTCCTAGTCTCCTTCCCAGTATTAACTAACTGTTGTGGGGTGTCTCCTCTCCTAGTCTCCTTCCCAGTATTAACTAACTGTTGTGGGGTGTCTCCTCTCCTAGTCTCCTTCCCAGTATTAACTAACTGTTGTGGGGTGTCTCCTCTCCTAGTCTCCTTCCCAGTATTAACTAACTGGTGTGAGGTGTGTTGTCTCCTCTCCTAGTCTCCTTCCCAGTATTAACTAACTGTTGTGAGGTGTGTTGTCTCCTCTCCTAGTCTCCTTCCCAGTATTAACTAACTGTTGTGAGGTGTGTTGTCTCCTCTCCGAGTCTCCTTCCCACTATTAACTAACTGTTGTGAGGTGTGTTGTCTCCTCTCCTAGTCTCCTTCCCAGTATTAACTAACTGTTGTGGGGTGTGTTGTCTCCTCTCCTAGTCTCCTTCCCAGTATTAACTAACTGTTGTGGGGTGTGTTGTCTCCTCTCCTAGTCTCCTTCCCAGTATTAACTAACTGTTGTGAGGTGTGTTGTCTCCTCTCCTAGTCTCCTTCCCAGGATTAACTAACTGTTGTGAGGTGTGTTGTCACCTCTCCTAGTCTCATTCCCAGTATTAACTAACTGTTGTGAGGTGTGTTGTCTCCTCTCCTAGTCTCCTTCCCAGTGTTAACTAACTGTTGTGGGGTGTGTTGTCTCCTCTCCTAGTCTCCTTCCCAGTATTAACTAACTGTTGTGGGGTGTCTCCTCTCCTAGTCTCCTTCCCAGTATTAACTAACTGTTGTGGGGTGTCTCCTCTCCTAGTCTCCTTCCCAGTATTAACTAACTGTTGTGGGGTGTCTCCTCTCCTAGTCTCCTTCCCAGTATTAACTAACTGTTGTGGGGTGTCTCCTCTCCTAGTCTCCTTCCCAGTATTAACTAACTGTTGTGAGGTGTGTTGTCTCCTCTCCGAGTCTCCTTCCCACTATTAACTAACTGTTGTGAGGTGTGTTGTCTCCTCTCCTAGTCTCCTTCCCAGTATTAACTAACTGTTGTGGGGTGTGTTGTCTCCTCTCCTAGTCTCCTTCCCAGTATTAACTAACTGTTGTGGGGTGTGTTGTCTCCTCTCCTAGTCTCCTTCCCAGTATTAACTAACTGTTGTGAGGTGTGTTGTCTCCTCTCCTAGTCTCCTTCCCAGGATTAACTAACTGTTGTGAGGTGTGTTGTCACCTCTCCTAGTCTCATTCCCAGTATTAACTAACTGTTGTGAGGTGTGTTGTCTCCTCTCCTAGTCTCCTTCCCAGGATTAACTAACTGTTGTGAGGTGTGTTGTCTCCTCTCCTAATCTCATTCCCAGTATTAACTAACTGTTGTGGGGTGTCTCCTCTCCTAGTCTCCTTCCCAGTATTAACTAACTGGTGTGAGGTGTGTTGTCTCCTCTCCTAGTCTCCTTCCCAGTATTAACTAACTGTTGTGAGGTGTGTTGTCTCCTCTCCTAGTCTCCTTCCCAGTATTAACTATCTGTTGTGAGGTGTGTTGTCTCCTCTCCTAGTCTCCTTCCCACTATTAACTAACTGTTGTGAGGTGTGTTGTCTCCTCTCCTAGTCTCCTTCCCAGTATTAACTAACTGTTGTGGGGTGTGTTGTCTCCTCTCCTAGTCTCCTTCCCAGTATTAACTAACTGTTGTGGGGTGTGTTGTCTCCTCTCCTAGTCTCCTTCCCAGTATTAACTAACTGTTGTGAGGTGTGTTGTCTCCTCTCCTAGTCTCCTTCCCAGTATTAACTAACTGTTGTGAGGTGTGTTGTCTCTTCTCCTAGTCTCCTTCCCAGGATTAACTAACTGTTGTGAGGTGTGTTGTCTCCTCTCCTAGTCTCTTTCCCAGTATTAACTAACTGTTGTGAGGTGTGTTGTCTCCTCTCCTAATCTCCTTCCCAGTATTAACTAACTGTTGTGGGGTGTCTCCTCTCCTAGTCTCCTTCCCAGTATTAACTAACTGTTGTGGGGTGTGTACTGTCGCAAAGCTAACTAAAAAGCAGCCTTCGCAAATGGAGGATGGCTTTCACTTCAGCAGTAATACATTTATGAACTTCTTTGAGGAAAAGATCATGATCATTAGAAAGCAAATTACAGACTCCTCTTTAAATCTGGGTGATCCTCCAAAGCTCCATTGTCCTGAGTCTACACAACTCTGCCAGGACCTAGGATCAAGGGAGATACTAAAGTGTTTTAGTACTATATCTCTTGACGCAATGATGAAAATAATCATGGCCTCCAAACCCTCAAGCTGCATACTGGACCCTATTCCCACTAAACTACTGAAAGAGCTGCTTCCTGTGCTTGGCCCTCCTATGTTGAACATAATAAACGGCTCTCTATCCACCGGATGTGTACCAAGCTCACTAAAAGTGGCAGTAATAAAGCCTCTCTTGAAAAAGCCGAATCTTGATCCAGAAATTATAAAAAACTATCGGCCTATATCGAATCTTCCATTCCTCTCAAAAATTTTAGAAAAAGCTGTTGCACAGCAACTCACTGCCTTCCTGAAGACAAACAATGTATACGAAACGCTTCAGTCTGGTTTTAGACCCCATCATAGCACTGAGACTGCACTTGTGAAGGTGGTAAATGACCTTTTAATGACGTCAGACCGAGGCTCTGCATCTGTCCTCGTGCTCCTAGATCTTAGTGCCGCTTTTGATACCATCGATCACCACATTCTTTTGGAGAGATTGGAAACCCAAATTGGTCTACATGGACAAGTTCTGGCCTGGTTTAGATCTTATCTGTCGGAAAGATATCAGTTTGTCTCTGTGAATGGTTTGTCCTCTGACAAATCAATTGTAAATTTCGGTGTTCCTCAAGGTTCCGTTTTAGGACCACTATTGTTTTCACTATATATTTTACCTCTTGGGGATGTCATTCGAAAACATAATGTTAAATTTCACTGCTATGCGGACGACACACAGCTGTACATTTCAATGAAACATGGTGAAGCCCCAAAATTGCCCTCGCTAGAAGCCTGTGTTTCAGACATAAAGAAGTGGATGGCTGCAAACTTTCTACTTTTAACCTGTTAGGGCTAGGGGGCAGCATTGACACGGCTGGATAAAAAACATACCCGATTTAATCTGGTTACCACTCCTACCCAGTAACTAGAATATGCATATACTTATTACATATGGATAGAAAACACCCTAAATTTTCTAAAACTGTTTGAATGGTGTCTGTGAGTATAACAGAACTCAAATGGCAGGTCAAAACCTGAGAGATTCCTTTACAGGAAGTGGCCTGTCTGACCATTTCTGGAACTTCTTTGCCATCTCTATCATTTACTAAGGATCTCTGCTCTAACGTGACACTTCCCACGTCGTCCATAGGCTCTCATAGCCCGGGAAAAAAGAGAATGGCGTCATTCCAGCCCCAGGCTGAAACACATTATCGCCTTTCTCAAGTGGCCCATCAAGAGACACTAGCTTATGCGCGTGACCCCGACCGCCCCCGCCTTTGGGATTTTTTCCTCTGTTTGCCGAAAAGGAGATTCCCTGTCGGAATTTTATCGCTTTTCTACGAGAAAAATGACGTAAAAATTGATTTTAAACAGCGGTTGACATGCTTCCACGTACGGCAATGGAATACTTTGAATTTTATTGTCAGGAATTGCGCCAAGCGCGCGACACTTCTTTACTATTTCGGATAGTGTCTTGAACGCACGAACAAAACGCCGCTATTCGGATATAACGATGGATTATTTTGGACCAAACCAACATTTGTTATTGAAGTAGACGTCCTGGGTGTGCATTCTGACGAAGACAACAAAAGGTAATGACATTTTTATAATAGTAAATATGATTATGGTGAGTGCTAAACTTGCCGGGTGTCTAAATAGCGAGCCCGTGATGCCTGGGCTATCTACTGAGAATATTGCAAAATGTGCTTTCACCAAAAAGCTATTTTAAAATCGGACATATCGAGTGCATAGAGGAGGTCTGTATCTATAATTCTTAAAATAATTGTTATGCTTTTTGTGAACGTTTATCGTGAGTAATTTAGTAAAATGTTAGCGAATTCCCCGTAAGTTTGCGGGGGGTATGCTAGTTCTGAACGTCACATGCTAATGTAAAAAGCTGGTTTTTGATATAAATATGAACTTGATTGAACAAAACATGCATGTATTGTATAACATAATGTCCTAGGGTTGTCATCTGATGAAGATCATCAAAGGTGAGTGCTGCATTTAGCTGTCTTCTGGGTTTTGGTGACATTATATGCTGGCTTGAAAAATGGGTGTCTGATTATTTCTGGCTTGGTACTCTGCTGACATAATCTAATGTTTTGCTTTCGTTGTAAAGCCTTTTTGAAATCGGACAGTGTGGTTAGATTAACGAGAGTCTTATCTTTAAATGGCTGTAAAATAGTCATATGTTTGAGAAATTGAAGTAATACGATTTTGAAGATTTTGAAAATCGCGCCACAGGATGGCAGTGGCTGTTACGTAGGTGGGACGAATTCGTCCCGCCGGTCCCATAGAGGTTAAACTCGGACAAAACAGAGATGCTTGTTCTAGGTCCCAAGAAACAAAGAGATCTTCTGTTGAATCTGACAATTAATCTGGATGGTTGTACAGTCGTCTCAAATAAAACTGTGAAGGACCTCGGCGTTACTCTGGACCCTGATCTCTCTTTTGAAGAACATATCAAGACTGTTTCAAGGACAGCTTTTTTCCATCTACGTAACATTGCAAAAATCAGAAATTTTCTGTCCAAAAATGACGCAGAAAAATGAATCCATGCTTTTGTTACTTCTAGGCTGGACTACTGCAATGCTCTACTTTCCGGCTACCCGGATAAAGCACTAAATAAACTTCAGTTAGTGCTAAATACGGCTGCTAGAATCCTGACTAGAACCAAAAAATGTGATCATATTACTCCAGTGCTAGCCTCCCTACACTGGCTTCCTGTTAAGGCAAGGGCTGATTTCAAGGTTTTACTGCTAACCTACAAAGCATTACATGGGCTTGCTCCTACCTATCTTTCCGATTTGGTCCTGCCGTACATACCTACACGTACGCTACGGTCACAAGACGCAGGCCTCCTAATTGTCCCTAGAATTTCTAAGCAAACGGCTGGAGGTAGGGCTTTCTCCTATAGAGCTCCATTTTTATGGAATGGTCTGCCTACCAATGTGAGAGACGCAGACTCAGTCTCAACCTTTAAGTCTTTACTGAAGACTTATCTCTTCAGTAGGTCCTATGATTAAGTATAGTCTGGCCCAGGAGTGTGAAGGTGAACGGAAAGGCTGGAGCAACGAACCGCCCTTGCTGTCTCTGCCTTGCCGGTTCCCCTCTTTCCACTGGGATTCTCTGCCTCTAACCCTTTTACAGGGGCTGAGTCACTGGCCTACTGGTGTTCTTCCATGCCGTCCATGGGAGGGGTGTGTCACTTGAGTGGGTTGAGTCACTGACGTGGTCTTCCTGTCTGGGTTGGCGCCCCCCCCCCCTTGGGTTGTGCCATGGCGGAGATCGTTGTGGGCTATACTCGGCCTTGTCTTAGGACGGTAAGTTGGTGGTTGGAGACATCCCTCTAGTGGTGTGGGGGCTGTGCTTTGGCAAAGTGGGTGGGGTTATATCCTGCCTGTTTGGCCCTGTCCGGGGGTATCATCGGATGGGGCCACAGTGTCTTCTGATCCCTCCTGTCTCAGCCTCCAGTATTTATGCTGCAGTAGTTTATGTGTCGGGGGGCTAGGGTCTGTCTGTTACATCTGGAGTATTTCTCTTGTCTTATCCGGTGTCCTGTGTGTATTTAAATATGCTCTCTCTAATTCTCTCTTTCTCTCTTTCTGTCTTTCTCTCGGAGGACCTGAGCCCTAGGACCATGCCTCAGGACTAGCTGGTATGATGACTCCTTGCTGTCCCCAGTCCACCTGGCCGTGCTGCTGCTCCAGTTTCAACTGTTCTGCCTGCGGCAGATGTTACCCCACTCTTCCACCAAGGCACCTGCAAGTTCCCAGACATTTCTGGGGAGAATGGCCCTAGTCCTCACCCTCCGATCCAACAGGTCCCAGACGTGCTCAATGGGATTGAGATCCGGGCTCTTCCGGTTCTTCCACACCAATCTAGACAAACCATTTCTGTATGGATCTCGCGTGGTGCACGGGGGCATTGTCATGTTGAAACAGGAAAGGGCCTTTCCCAAACTGTTGCCACAAAGTTGGAAGCACAGAATCATTTAGAATGTCATTGTATGCTGTAGCGTTAAGATTTCCCTTTACTGGAACTAAGGGGCCCGAACCATGAAAAAATCCCCAGACCATCATCCTTCCTCCACCAAACGTTTCAGTTGGCACTATACATTCGGACAGGTAGCATCCTCCTGGCATCTGCCAAACCCAGATTCATTTGTTGAACTGCCAGATGGTGAAGCGGGATTCATCACTCCAGAGAAGACGTTTCCACTGCTCCAGAGTCTAACGGCGGCGAGCTTTACACCACTCCAGCCGATGCTTGGCATTGTGCATGGTGATCTTAGGCATGTGTGAGGCTGCTCGGCCGTGGAAAACATTACCTAAAGCTCCCGACGAACAGTTCTTGTGCTGATGTTGCATACTGAGGCATTTTGGAACACGGTAGTGTGTGTTGCAGTCGTGGACAGATGATTCTTACGCCCTTCAGCACTCGGCGGTCCCGTTTTGTGAGCTTGTGGCCTACCATTTTACGGCTGAGCCGTTGTTGCTCCTAGACGTTTCCACCACACAATAACAGCACTTCTAGTTGACCGGGGCAGCTCCAGCAGGGCAGAAATTTGACGAACTGACTTGTTGGAAAGGTGGCATCCTAAGACGGCGCCACATTGAAAGTCACTGAGCTCCTCAGTAAGGCCATTCTACTGCCAATGTTTGTCTATGGAGAATGCACGGCAGTGTGCTAGATTGGTATACACCTGTCAGCAACAGGTGTGGCTGAAATAGCCAAATCCACTAACTTGAAGATCCACATACCGGCCGCCATCTACTGTACTTGATATATAGTGTATCATACCAATTGTAATTTGTAACATTTCATACTAAATGGAGTGCCCCCGGATTTACGTTTACGATGTTGCATCTATCCCTGAGTCCAGGTTGTTCAGGGCTGAGCTCTGGCCTCGGAGACACACAGCAAGCCAGCTTCTCCTTACATCACTCACAGCACAGCTGATGGAAGCCCATAAATATCTCTCTGAGAAATGGAAAGTAGATCGTGCTGGCTGCTGTAGGACTCCAGTATACACCGCAGTGACAATAGATACTGTAGCACTAACTCAAGGTAAATATAGTTCCGACAGTGATTCACAACACACTCACATGAACCAGTCCTTTGTAACAAAGCCTACTGCTAGACGTATCCACCACAGTATCAGCTCCTAGCAGTAAGTCAAGGTAAATATAGTTCTGACAGGACTAGACGTATCCCCCACAGTGTCAGCTCCTAGCAGTAAGTCAAGGTAAATATAGTTCTGACAGGACTAGACGTATCCCCCACAGTGTCAGCTCCTAGCAGTAAGTCAAGGTACATATAGTTCTGACAGGACTAGACGTATCCCCCACAGTGTCAGCTCCTAGCAGTAAGTCAAGGTAAATATAGTTCTGACAGGACTAGACCTATCCCCCACAGAGTCAGCTCCTAGCAGTAAATCAAGGTATAAACAGCCATGTCAGTGTGTTAGTGATTCATAACAACATGAGTCATTCAGGTTTAACCAGATGATGTAGCCTTTTATAAGAGAGCTGTGGGGGCCAGTACCTATCAGTGAGAACACCTAGCATTAACACAGAGCTGTAGGGGCCAGTACCTATCAGTGAGAACTAGAGGTCGACCGATTATGCTTTTTCAACGCCGATACCGATTATTGGAGGACCAAAAAGGCCAATACTGATTAATCGGCCGATTATTTTTTTGTTTTTTGTAATAATGACAATTACAACAATACTGAATGAACACTTATCTTAACTTAATATAATACATCAATAAAATCAATTTAGCCTCAAATAAATAATGAAACATGTTCAATTTGGTTTAAATAATGCAAAACAAAGTGTTGGAGAAGAAAGTAAAAGTGCAATATGTGCCATGTAAGAAAGCTAACATTTAAGTGACTTGCTCAGAACATGGGAACATATGAAAGCTGGTGGTTCCTTTTAACATGAGTCTTCAATATTCCCAGGTAAGAAGTTTTAGGTTGTAGTTATTATAGGAATTATAGGACTATTTCTCTCTATACGATTTGTATTTCATATACCTTTGACTATTGGATGTTCTTATAAGCACTTTAGTATTGCCAGTGTAACAGTATAGCTTCCGTCCCTCTCCTCGCTCCTACCTGGGCTCAAACCAGGAACACATCGACAACAGCCACCCTTGAAGCAGCGTTACCCATGCAGAGGAAGGGAAACAACTACTCCAAGTCTCAGAGCGAGTGACGTTTGAAACGCTATTAGCGTGCACCCGGCTAACTAACTAGCCATTTCACATCGGTTACAACAGCCTAATCTTGGGAGTTGATAGACTTGAAGGGGTGGGTATAATTTGTGGAACGTTCCAACAGGAATCTATTCCAAAAAACGTAAAGTAAAAGGTTGCCAACCAACAACGCATACAAAGTAGTGTAATAAAGATAATCTAACGTTTTACCTAATGATATATAAGGAGGGCATTTGCACAACATGTTTCACAACAGCACACAACAAAACTCCAGAGACATATTGAGCAACCAACTGATACCAATCACGACCACACCCAGAGACTGATGGCGGACTAAGCACTCACACAAAAATGTCAAGACATGAAAGCACCCTAGCCACACGAGCTGACCACTGGTGTAAAGAACAACATTCCATGAATATCGCAAGCACCCAGACACGAATTACCAGAAATACACACACACACACACACACACACACACACACACACACACACACACACACACACACACACACACACACTTAGGTGTGTTGGACTCCGAGGACAAAGGACACTGCCAAGGGCCAATGGTAAGTCGACACCACCTGGAGAGTGGACCGTCCCTCCACTCATCGACCAGTCAGGAGAGCGGACCTACTAGACTCAACGTCAACACACTGTTATTTCATTGTATAAATTGGATGTACACTATGTTTCGGGGCTCTCTTCTGCTAGTTCCCTATGAGCTAAACGAAGGAGTCCGTGCACGCTTTGCCAAATATCTTTGTCTCATAATAAACTGCCTTACTATAAACTGAATCCACCCGGTCCAACGTCTTGACTTGGTCTCCTTCTCAAATAACTAATCATCAACAGAATTGGTAGCAGAGGATGGTTTCAAACTCCTGAATTCGGTCCATTAATGGTTGATGTGAGAGGAGACAAGTCCGGGACAATCTCGTAAGGACGGGTGACCTGTTCGCAGGAGACATCGGCGATTCTGCCCGCCCCAGGAAACTGATCAACGAGCTCGACTAAATAAGGTAAGTCTCATCCAAATTCTGATCAGTAGTACTGGGCGTGAGTATGAATTGTTGTGGAAATTGTAATAACTGTAATTAAATGTTAAGGCCGAACACAAAGATATTTGACTGAATAGATTTTAAGTTAGTTAAGTCCTGTGTGGACCCGTCCTGTGTGGACCCGTCCTGTGTGGACCCGGCCTGTGTGGCCCATCATTGATAGAATATATCTGTTGACTTGGGGGACGACTGACGTGGCAACCAGTTGAGTCCACCCATATTATTCAGATTAATTAAAAGTAGATAAAGAGTCTGTTTGTAGTCCTGTGTGGACCCGTCCTGTGTGGACCCGTCCTGTGTGGACCCGGCCTGTGTGGACCCGGCCTGTGTGGGCCCATCATTGATAGCATAAATCTGTGAGATTCAGGGAATGACTGGTCTGGCCACCCGCTAAAATTCACCCGTATTTTTCAGGTTTATTTAAAGTAAATAAGCAGGCCTGTGTGGCCCCAAATTTTAGGGAAACGACTGTTGGTATGGGGGAGGACTGATTTTGGAATCGGCTGCAATCTACCCATGTCATACAGAAAACTTAAAAAGTGGTAGATTCATTCGGCTGAAAGAAATGAGTATTAGAATAGGTATTGTTTAAACTTATAGAATAGGCTGATTCAGCCTCGTCCCGAATTCAGTAAACTGCATACTGCTCGGTGAGACTTGATAGAAGTGTAGCTCCTTCTGACGCGACACTATAGGTGCAAACCACGTCCCGGATTTCAGTTTATTCTGCCCGGTAGTCTGGGAAGGAGCCATAATTTGCTGACCCGCATATTTGTATTCCTTGCTGCATAATTGTTTATAAATCTGTTCTGATTGTAAATGTTTGATAAACTGCATTTATATAAGCCTGATTGAAAGTTTTATAGTTAATTCCGGACTGGTAATTGCAAATTATTACGGTCTGTTCCTTGAGACCCCGACCAATTCGAATAAATAAACTGATGTGCCCGCCGTGCCGTGAATATTGCCTGGGAAATTAGACAAGGAATAACACTTTGTTTACGAGGGTGGGGCACAAGAGATAAGTCAGTGTCCGCGCCGTGAATACATCGCTGGTTCCAACCAGCGACGGGCTAAGTATACAAAGTTAGTGGAACGCGCCACTCAAACCCTTAAGGCTAAATAGCTAAGGTATGTGCAGGTTTGAATATGCCTGGTCCACCAAGGGAGGGAGGTCATATGCCCGCCCTTGATGTACAACATATTGTAATGTCTGTATGTGAGAAAACTGACGGAACTTTCTGCAGCTCTCTCCACACAGATCCGCAAGGTCAAAGAGGGGGAGCTGTTGGGAGACTCGCCACCACTGAAGGTAAAAGTTGGGGACTGGGTGAGGGTCAAAGTCCACAAGAGAAAGTGTCTGGAACCCAGGTGGACTGGGCCGTACGAAGTGAAGGAAGTTACTTCACACTCTGTCCAGGTCAAAGGTAAATCAGGAGCACCTTGGCACCACCTTACACATTGCACTCCAGCCCCAACCCCTTCCAGAACTTTGACTGAAACCAGGGCCGATTTGCGCGCCCTACATAAATTCGATTCCAACCACTGAAACCTTAGTTGGGGAAAATGGGACAATGGCTTCCGTTTCCACGACCTAAGGCACCACGCCCAGGGTCGGGGTACATCCCTCCCTGGGAGAGACTGGGGATATCAGCTCCCCTGTTTGTTATTTTTGTGAGTGTACACTACTAGGCTGATCACCACCGCTATTGACCCTGGTCAGGCTGATAGGGGCCTAATGTTTCCTTTGCTTCAGGTGGAAGACACTGAACCCGAGTATGCATTCGAATAGTTTCGTTTTCACGCCTGCCACGCGGGAGGCCCGGGTTCGGATCCCAGCCCATGCACCATGGGACTAAAATGTAAGAAGATATGTTTTGCCTGGAGAGATACGGTTGCTAGCGTTTGTTTAAGATATAAATGTAACGTTTTGATAGCTTGATTAGTTTAAATTGAAAGGCTAACTAATTAGAAAATAATACGAGGGAATTTTGATATAATACGTTCTCTGTTGCTGGAAATGGCATACAGAGAAAGAGTTGAATGATGTTATTTTTATAAGTATGGCGATTTACATGGTACATATAAGGACATAGACATTTCATAAGTGTGAAGCCGAAAGAGAGATACAGTTGGAATATTGGTTTTAATCTTACGATAGAGGTAAGGCAGAACGCTGTTTGAAAAGAGGTAATCGCTGGGCTATGTTTGGCGGGAAAGAAGCGTTTTGTTTTGTGATAAATTCTGGTTATTGATTCGTGGTATTGATTGTTTAGTAACACCAGTGAATTGAACATTGCAAGGAAAAATATCAAGTCATTAACGTGAATTACAGGTGGAGTTAATTTTATAATTAACTGGGAAGGTGCACATTAAACACAGTTGTGTATAATGGCAGGGTATTCCTAGCAAACAGAATGGGCCGGTTTGCAGACAAACTGAAAGGGTTTTAGGGTTTTAAGCAATCTTGGGTCAAATTGGTTAAATAGTACGTTAAAATATGGGGTTTCATAGATTGAAGTACAGTATTGTATCCAAGGGTAGCGCATGTTCAATTAAGTTTAAAACTAATGATTGGGGGGAGTACAATGGAAGTATAAGCATTTTTAGGTTTTGTTTGTAGTTAACTTTTGGGTTTCTGAATCGGTGTAGTATGAGGAAATGCTGATCAAGTGGTTATTTTATGGAATATGGAGCGCTTAGCTCTTTGGGGAAAATTCCTAGGGACAAGATATCTTAAAGGGGTAGACACACATGGCATTTTAAAGTTTTATTTTCTGAGTTTTAATTAAACACATGAAATTCTTTTGATAGGGAATGTTCTGGGAACTTGAGATACGAAATCTAGATGAGGTTATTAGCTTTCATTTGTCTAATGTAGTAAGAAAGAAAAAACGGTTCTGAAAAGGGGTTATGACTTTTTTGACCCCACTGGTGACTTTTCCTTTTGTGGTCTGATCAGCCGCAATGAAAAGCCATTGGATGGTGAATTTAAGGTCATTTGGGATACTAACTTTAAGGAAACTAGGAGAACTGATAATTATGATGGAGTTAAAGTTCTTAGACACAATTGATAATTTGAACCAATGAGAAGACAAAATGACGAAAAGGGTACAATAATTTTTCTTTGGGGAGTAGTTCAGATTAGTCATTTTGATCTGATTATGTTACGTGAATATCGTTTGATAAGTAGGGGTACTTTTTACATTATCTAGATAAGTTTATTTTCCCTTAGGAAGTCAGCTGTGGTTGTATTTAGTGGAAGAGATTTAACACAACAAGACTGTGGAATTAATATAATAGTAATATTATATTTTGTTGATAAAACAGGTTAATAATGGTAGACTTAAGCCAACAGGACAGGAATATATGACATCTGTAGGGAATCCAGGATTATTGAGGGTATCTAGATAAATGTAAGTAGCTATGTAATAAGACCATGAGACATTTAGTACTCCCCTGCACTGCTGAGACCTTGATGGGTTGGAAGTAGAAGGAGGAGAGCATAAACAAGGAAGAGAAGATAAAAGTAACATAGAATTAGATAACGGTTAGTGAGTGGAGACCAGCATAGTTAAATTATAAACAGGTGAGGACAGAAATGACACTGGGAGAGACAGAAAAGACATAAGAATAGAAGATAGCAGGATAATTTAGTTAGGTTCATTTAGTTAGGATATTAATACATGGAGAGACTATCGGCTCCATAGGCATGTATTATAGTTTTGATTTTAAGTTATGTTTGGTAAAATTCGCTAGGAAAAGATATGATAATTTAGTTGAAAGAAGTTGTTCAATCTTAAAGAAGATAGGACACTTGATAGAGAAATGCACAGGGTACCTAAGGATGAATGCCCCAGGGAGAATTGTACATGTGGTATATGAAAGGGGGCAATCCTACAAGAGAAGGGCTGACATAAGGATAATTTACTAACCTTACAAAAGACATTGTTAAGAAATGCAGCAAAATTGATACATGGTTTGAGCCATGTATAAAAAGGGGAAGTAAGGGGGAGTATAGTAGAGCAGGCGATAGAACAGGATAGGATGCTACTAGAACAAAAACATTTTTTGTAGAATGTCCATTCCAACATTTGGAAATGGACTTATTGAACTATTCCGAATTGAGGGGAAGAAGGGGTGTTTAACAATAACAGATAAGTATAGCAAATGGGTAGAAGTGTTCCCAACTTACTTGGTGGACATGATTATGGTAGCTAGAATATTAGGACAAGATATAATCCCTAGTGTTGATACTGGGATCTATCTCTTTAAATGATGGATGACAGTTTAGCTAATCAGGTAGAATGCCTATAGAATGCCAGAGTTAGGGAGAATAGAGATACCAGAACAGGTAGACATAGAAGTTAAAGATATACTAGCAGAGCACATGAGAAGACTGTTTGTTAACCAAACCCGTATGTCCAAGATTTTGTGTTCAACAGGTGAATTACAGGAGAAGGTGATTCACTCAATCCAACCAGGAGACTGGGTGTGGATCCAGTCCCTGAGGAGAAAAGACGGGAAGCAGCCCTGTGGGGAAGGCCCATACCAGGTTCTGTTAAACCATTGCCTTTGCCATTAGAAAAGCTGAGAGAGTCACTTGGGTCCACGTTACCCACTGCAAGGAGGTATGTACTCATATGAGCACTGCTGATCACACACAGAGTTAGGAGAAGAACCGAGAACCAACAAGGTCCGGGGGTTACCTCCTTAACGAAGATTTCCTATCCCGACCGTTCATCACTGTGTGTGCTCCTAGAGGTGTGAGTATGGGGTGGTACCAAGCAGAGAGACTAAGGGCAGGAGAGGGTTGACGGTTTTTGGGAAGAGTAGAAACTCTGAGCTGCATCATAGTCTAATCTTTCTGATATATTCAGATCCACCACCTACTGGTACTAAACATAGGTTACCGTTGTCATTGAGAAGAAGTAAAAGATAAACTATATAATACACTGATGAGTGACGTACAGAATAAGGAATCAAAGAAGATCAAGATGTAGAATTTAAGGTAAACATTAAACAATTTGCTGGGGAAGCAGACAACTTTACAGGAATTGGGGTTGGCCAGATTGTACTCAGCCAACCCACCTCGGTTCACCTAAATTCCGGATGAATACCAGTGTTATAGATACAAGAATGGTACCGAGAACTAAGATGATTTTAATGGCTGAAAGTAATCGTTAATGTGACTAACTTAGGTTTGAGAGATGAATAGAACATTCTTAACCTCACAGCACCTATAACTGATGAAGGGTGGGCTAGTACCAGCAAAGGACGCATACGACAGAAATTACCACAAAGGGTGGTTAGGAATTTCGCCCTGGGGTTATTGGTCTAACCAGTTCGAGTTAGTCATCAGAGGCCAGTTGTAGGAGGCTAAAGAAGGTACAGGAGGAGTTTTGATCAGGATGGGATTAGCTTTGTCTAGATGGATGCTATTGGCATCCTCAGGGAGGTTCCAGATGAATACAAAGTTATGAATCAAATATGTGAAGGCTTTAACAACACATTATGTTGGTAGTTGACAATAAATAATAATGTGGATTGAATTGATGACATCTTTTAATTAACAGAGATTAATGAATGAAACAGGGGATGCAGTAAAGAGGTTCTCTGACCAATTATCCGCCACCTCCCTCATGACCTGGTAAAATAGACTGACTCTAGATAGGTTACGGGCAAAGAGGATGGTGTAGGTAGAAGGATTAGGTTCATTGCTGTACGTACATTTTTGATAACACAGATCATGTTTGGGAAATGGAAAAGTGTTGCAAGAACTGTATTATGGGCTGCTTTCACCTGTATGAGTGTGTTTGGGTTGTGTGGTTGTTGTTTGGTCCCGTGTGTAAGAGTTTTAATCACCAGAACTCTAGAGAGATGGATAACGGAGCAGATGGTGAGCTACGGACCGAGTCAAAGTTCAGATCAATGAGACGACAAGTACCTACCGCCGAGCAAGCCTGTTTCCCTTTTTCTTTGTCACGTCTTGCAGACGTGAAGAGGGGGATTTGTAATAAAGATAATCTAACGTTTTACCTAATGATATATAAGGAGGGCATTTGCACAACATGTTTCACAACAGCACACAACAAAACTCCAGAGACATATTGAGCAACCAACTGATACCAATCACGACCACACCCAGAGACTGATGGCGGACTAAGCACTCACACAAAAATGTCAAGACATGAAAGCACCCTAGCCACACGAACTGACCACTGGTGTAAAGAACAACATTCCATGAATATCGCAAGCACCCAGACACGAATTACCAGAAATACACACACACACACACACACACACACACACACACACACACACCTTAGGTGTGTTGGACTCCGAGGACAAAGGACACTGCCAAGGGCCAATGGGAAGTCGACACCACCTGGAGAGTGGACCGTCCCTCCACTCATCGACCAGTCAGGAGAGCGGACCTACTAGACTCAACGTCAACACACTGTTATTTCATTGTATAAATTGGATGTACATTATGTTTCAGGGCTCTCTTCTGCTAGTTCCCTATGAGCTAAACGAAGGAGTCCGTGCACGCTTTGCCAAATATCTTTGTCTCATAATAAACTGCCTTACTATAAACTGAATCCACCCGGTCCAACGTCTTGACTTGGTCTCCTTCTCAAATAACTAATCATCAACAGTAGCAACACATACAAACCTAGCTAACTAGCTGCCGAATAGGCATCAACTCACCACGTAGCTTATTCTTAATGTTTGTCCATAGGCAACCAGAGTGAGGACAGACATTTTTCGGAATAAACGTGATGAGTGAAAAACGCTATGAAATAGACCACTCCCTACCCGGTATCTTATTCTGCTGCTATACAACTTTGTATGCGTTGTTTTTTGGAAACCTTGTTATTTACGAAGTTTTTGGAATAGATTCCTGTTGGAACGTTCCACAAATTATACCCACTCAGGTTGAAGTCATAAACGGCGCAATGCTTGAAGCACAGCGAAGGGCTGTTTGAATGAATGCTTACGAGCCTGCTGCTGCCTACCACCGCTCAGTCAGACTGTATCAAATTATAGACTTAATTATAATAAACACACAGAAATACGAGCCTTAGGTCATTAATATGGTCAAATCCGGAAAATATCATCTCGAAAACAAACGTTTTTTTTCTTTCAGTGACATACGGAACCGTTCCGTATTTTATCTAACGGGTGGCTAAGTCTAAATATTCCCGTTAGGCATTAATGTTTATGGTTAGGTACATTGGTGCAACGACAGTACTTTTTCGCAAATGCGCTTGTTAAATCAACACCCGTTTGTCGAAGTAGGCTGTGATTCAATGAAAATTAATATGCACCGCATCGATTATATGCAACACAGGACACGTTAGATACATTTACATTTTACATTTAAGTCATTTAGCAGACGCTCTTATCCAGAGCGACTTACAAATTGGTGCATTCACCTTATAATATCCAGTGGAACAACCACTTTACAATAGTGCATCTAAATATTTTAAGGGGGGGGTTAGAAGGATTACTTTATCCTATCCCAGGTATTCCTTGAAGAGGTGGGGTTTCAGGTGTCTCCGGAAGGTGGTGATTGACTCCGCTGTCCTGGCGTCGTGAGGGAGCTTGTTCCACCATTGGGGTGCCAGAGCAGCGAACAGTTTTGACTGGGCTGAGCGGGAACTGTGCTTCCTCAGAGGTAGGGAGGCGAGCAGGCCAGAGGTGGATGAACGGAGTGCCCTTGTGTGGGTGTAGGGCCTGATCAGAGCCTGAAGGTACGGAGGTGCCGTTCCCCTCACAGCTCCGTAGGCAAGCACCATGGTCTTGTAGCAGATGCGAGCTTCGACTGGAAGCCAGTGGAGAGAGCGGAGGAGCGGGGTGACGTGAGAGAACTTGGGAAGGTTGAACACCAGACGGGCTGCGGCGTTCTGGATGAGTTGTAGGGGTTTAATGGCACAGGCAGGGAGCCCAGCCAGCAGCGAGTTGCAATAATCCAGACGGGAGATGACAAGTGCCTGGATTAGGACCTGCGCCGCTTCCTGTGTGAGGCAGGGTCGTACTCTGCGAATGTTGTAGAGCATGAACCTACAGGATCGGGTCACCGCCTTGATGTTGGTGGAGAACGACAGGGTGTTGTCCAGGGTCACGCCAAGGCTCTTAGCACTCTGGGAGGAGGACACAAGGGAGTTGTCAACCGTGATGGCGAGATCATGGAACGGGCAGTCCTTCCCCGGGAGGAAGAGCAGCTCCGTCTTGCCGAGGTTCAGCTTGAGGTGGTGATCCGTCATCCACACTGATATGTCTGCCAGACATGCAGAGATGCGATTCGCCACCTGGTTGTCAGAAGGGGGAAAGGAGAAGATTAATTGTGTGTCATCTGCATAGCAATGATATGAGAGACCATGTGAGGATATGACAGAGCCAAGTGACTTGGTGTATAGCGAGAATAGGAGTGGGCCAAGAACAGAGCCCTGGGGGACACCAGTGGTGAGAGCACGTGGTGCGGAGACAGATTCTCGCCACGCCACCTGGTAGGAGCGACCTGTCAGGTAGGACGCAATCCAAGCGTGGGCGGCGCCGGAGATGCCCAGCTCGGAGAGGGTGGAGAGGAGGATCTGATGGTTCACGGTATCAAAGACAGCAGATAGGTCTAGAAGGATGAGAGCAGAGGAGAGAGAGTTAGCTTTAGCAGTGCGGAGAGCCTCCGTGACACAGAGAAGAGCAGTCTCAGTTGAATGCCCAGTCTTGAAACCTGACTGATTAGGATCAAGAAGGTCATTCTGAGAGAGATAGCAAGAGAGCTGGCTAAGGACGGCGCGTTCAAGAGTTTTGGAGAGAAAGGAAAGAAGGGATACTGGTCTGTAGTTGTTGACATCGGAGGGATCGAGTGTAGGTTTTTTCAGAAGGGGTGCAACTCTCGCTCTCTTGAAGACGGAAGGGACATAGCCAGCGGTCAAGGATGAGTTGATGAGCGAGGTGAGGTAGGGGAGAAGGTCTCCGGAAATGGTCTGGAGAAGAGAGGAGGGGATAGGGTCAAGTGGGCAGGTTGTTGGGCGGCCGGCCGTCACAAGACGCGAGATTTCATCTGGAGAGAGAGGGGAGAAAGAGGTCAAAGCACAGGGTAGGGCAGTGTGAGCAGGACCAGCAGTGTCATTTGACTTAGCAAACGAGGATCGGATGTCGTCAACCTTCTTTTCAAAATGGTTGACGAAGTCATCCGCAGAGAGGGAGGAGGGGGGGGGGGGAGGGGGAGGAGGATTCAGAAGGGAGGAGAAGGTAGCAAAGAGCTTCCTAGGGTTAGAGGCAGATGCTTGGAGTTTATAGTGGTAGAAAGTGGCTTTAGCAGCAGAGACAGAAGAAGAAAATGTAGAGAGGAGGGTGTGAAAGGATGCCAGGTCCGCAGGGAGGCGAGTTTTCCTCCATTTCCGCTCGGCTGCCCGGAGCCCTGTTCTGTGAGCTCGCAGTGAGTCGTCGAGCCACGGAGCAGGAGGGGAGGACCGAGCCGGCCTGGAGGATAGGGGACAGAGGAAATCAAAGGATGCAGAGAGGGTGGAGAGGAGGGTTGAGGAGGCAGAATCAGGAGATAGGTTGGAGAAGGTTTGAGCAGAGGGAAGAGATGATAGGATGGAAGAGGAGAGAGTAGCGGGAGAGAGAGAGCGAAGGTTGGGACGGTGCAATACCATCCGAGTAGGGGCAGAGTGAGAAGTGTTGGATGAGAGCGAGAGGGAAAAGGATACAAGGTAGTGGTCGGAGACTTGGAGGGGAGTTGCGATGAGATTAGTGGAAGAACAGCATCTAGTAAAGATGAGGTCAAGCGTATTGCCTGCCTTGTGAGTAGGGGGGGAAGGTGAGAGGGTGAGGTCGAAAGAGGAGAGGAGTGGAAAGAAGGAGGCAGAGAGGAATGAGTCTAAGGTAGACGTGGGGAGGTTAAAGTCACCCAGAACTGTGAGAGGTGAGCCATCCTCAGGAAAGGAACTTATCAAGGCGTCAAGCTCATTGATGAACTCTCCAAGGGAACCTGGAGGGCGATAAATGATAAGGATGTTAAGCTTGAAAGGGCTGGTAACTGTGACAGCATGGAATTCAAATGAGGAGATAGACAGATGGGTCAGGGGAGAAAGAGAGAATGTCCACTTGGGAGAGATGAGGATTCCAGTGCCACCACCCCGCTGGCTCGATGCTCTAGGGGTATGCGAGAACACGTAGTCAGACGAGGAGAGAGCAGTAGGAGTAGCAGTGTTATCTGTGGTAATCCATGTTTCCGTCAGCGCCAGGAAGTCTAGGGACTGGAGGGTAGCATAGGCTGAGATGAACTCAGCCTTGTTGGCCGCAGACCGGCAGTTCCAGAGGCTGCCGGAGACCTGGAACTCCACGTGGGTCGTGCGCGCTGGGACCACCAGGTTAGAGTGGCAGCGGCCACGTGGTGTGGAGCGTTTGTATGGCCTGTGCAGAGGAGAGAGAACAGGGATAGACAGACACATAGTAGACAAGCTACAGAAGAGGCTACGCTAATGCAAATGAGATTGGAATGACAAGTGGACTACACGTCTCGAATGTTCAGGAAGTTATGCTTACGTTGCAAAAATCTTATTGACTAAAATGATACAGTACTGCTGGCTGGTGGAGTAGGCTAGCTAGCAGTGGCTGCGTTGTTGACTTTGAACGTGTAGCTGGCTAGGTAACCTCGGTGGTTTCAGTACTACACCTTGTCATGATACAAAGCAACTTTGTAGCTAGCTAGCTAACATAACACTAATCAAGACGTTCCTTGTAGTGTATTTAGTTTCAACAATGCTGCTCGTCGGTAATAGTAGGCTGGGTTAGGAAAAATGGCGTCGCGGGGGACGGAAATAGCTGGCTAGCTAACCTCGATGGCTGGCTAGCTAACAATTATCAAGCTATGACAAAGACAACTAAGTAGCTAGCTAGGTAACACTGCACTAGTCAAATCGTTCCGTTGTAAAGTATTAGTATCTACAGCGCTGCTAGTCGGTAACGGTTGGCTAGCTGGCAGTGGGTTAATGATGACTAGGTGTGTTGAGTAAGTCTGGCGCCGCGTCGCGGCTGGCTAGCTCACCTCGATAATACTCAAACTCAAACTACACAATTATCTTAGATACAGAGACAGCAAAGACAACTATGTAGCTGGCTAACTAACACTAACACCACACTAATCAAGTCGTTACGTCGTTACGTTGTAATGTAACAGTTTCTGCGGTGCTGCTAGTCCGTAGAAGTTGGCTAGCTAGCAGTGATGACTAGCTAGCTAGCAGCTAGCAGTGTTGACTACGTTAGGAGGATGAAGATAGCTAGCCACGATAATTACTCAGTTACTCTAAACTACACAATTATCTTTGATACAAAGACGGCTATGTAGCTAGCTAAGAAGAATTGCTCAGATCAAACAAATCAAGCCGTTGTAATGTAGTGAAGTGTAATATTACCTGTGGAGCGAAGCGTGGTGCGACTGCTCGCTCCAAACCGGAATAAACTAGTAATATCATCAACCATGTGTAGTTAACTAGTGATTATGTTAAGATTGATTGTTTTTTTATAAGTCTAATGCTAGCTAGCAACTTACCTTTGCTTCTTCCTGCCCCCGCGTAACAGGTAGTCAGCCTGTTAATCCTTGTGGAGTGCAATGTAAGGCAGGTGGTTAGAGCGTTGGACTGGTAACCCAAGGTTGCAAAAACGAATCCCCCCTGAACAAGGCAGATAACCCCCGTTTCTAGGCCGTCATTGTAAATAAGAATGTGTTCTTAATCTGCCTTGCCTAGTTAAATAAAGGTGTAAAAAAAAAAAAAAAACATTTGGCAAATCGGTGGCCAAAAATACCGATTACCGATTGTTATGAAAACTTGAAATCGGCCCTAATTAATCGGCCATTCCGATTAAATCGGTCGACCTCTAGTGAGAACACCTAGCATTAACACAGAGTACAACAGTGGTTGATATTAGTCTATTGTCTTTCTCTCTGCATTGTTGGGAAGGACCCATATGTAACTAACTTCACTGTTAGTTTACACTTGTTGTTCACCAATTATGTGACAAATAAAATGTGATCCGAGTTTTGATAGTAACTCTGAACACAAGTCCTTCACATTAACCAGTTAAAACAGCCTTTATCCTATTCATTAACCAGCTAAACAGCCTTTATCCTATTCATTAAGCAGCTAAAAAGCCTTTATCCTATTCATTAAGCAGCTAAAAAGCCTTTACCCTATTCATTAAGCAGCTAAAAAGCCTTTACCCTATTCATTAAGCAGCTAAAAAGCCTTTATCCTACTCATTAACCAGCTAAACAGCCTTTATCCTATTCATTAACCAGCTAAACAGCCTTCCTTTATAACAGAGCCTGCTTTCGTACGGTCCAGTATCATCCCAATAAGAACAGCTAGCAGTAATTAACTTAAGGTTAACCAGCCCTGTTACCGTGTTAGTGATGATAACACATTCACATTTAACCAGCCCTGTTACCCTGTTAGCGTGTTAGTGACGATAACACATTCACATTTAACCAGCCCTGTTACCGTGTTAGTGACGATAACACATTCACATTTAACCAGCCCTGTTACCGTGTCAGTGATGATAACACATTCACATTTAACCAGCCCTGTTACCGTGTCAGTGATGATAACACATTCACATTTAACCAGCTAAAGCTAGTATTATATTTATCCTTCCTCCCTCAGGCAATGATTCAGTCAGCGCTGAATTACTAAGCCACCCCCAAGTCCGTGTGTGTGTGTGTGTGTGTGTGTAGACGAACAGTAAACAGAACACACCCAAAGGAAAAAGTGAACACTGTCAGAGAACAGCCTACATAATAACACCTCTGGTTCTGACACCCCCCCCCTGATAACGCCTCTGGCTCTGACACACCCCCACCCCCCGATGATAACACCTCTGGCTCTGACCCCCCCGATGATACCACCTCTGGCTCTGCCCCCCCCCCCCCGATGATAACACCTCTGGCTCTGACTCCCCCCGATGATAACACCTCTGGCTCTGACTCCCCCCCCCCCCCCCCCCCCCCCCGATAATAACACCTCTGGCTCTGATCCCCCCTCCCCTGATAATAACACCTCTGCGCCCCCCCCGCCGCCGATGATAACACCTCTGGCTCTGATTTCAGCACAGTGATTTTGTAATTTCCTGATTCCGTACAAGTTTGATTTCAGCACAGTGAAATGTGCTCTGAGACAGAAAGCAGAAGTCTGGACCTCTGTCTCCACGGGGCCCATTGGCTCATGTAGTTGGTGGCTTTGAGGAGGTCTGGTTTAGTAGGAGGATTATAGGTGCTGTATCTGTTTGAGATTGGTCAGGTAACTGATCCATTACTGACTTTATAGACAGTTCCTCTGCCATTGGTTTAGAACGGTGTGTGTGTGTTCCTCTGTGCGAGTGTGTGTGTGTGTGTTCCTCTGTGCGAGTGCGTGTGTGTGTGTTCCTCTGTGCGAGTGTGTGTGTGTGTTCCTCTGTGCGAGTGTGTGTGTGTGTGTTCCTCTGTGTGAGTGTGTGTGTGTGTGTTCCTCTGTGCGAGTGTGTGTGTGTGTTCCTCTGTGCGAGTGTGCGTGTGCGTTCCTCTGTGCGAGTGTGCGTGTGCGTGCGTGTGTGTGTGTGTGTTCGACAGACAGACAGAGACAGCCTTGCCTACAGCCTTCTCACACCAGCCGTCTCTTTACACCGCAGCCTCCATTTTGTCATGCTGTCAGTTGGACTGTTTTTATTGCGTAATAAGCTCCCTTTACAGACTCTCTGGGTTGAGACGATAGATATACAATACCTCAGGGGCCCTGGGACACACACCAGACCACCCACACACCACTTCCTGGAGGGCCAGCCAGTCACAGTCTGAGAGACAAGTCTCAGCCAGTCAGAGCCGGGGAGAGGGGCGGACTAGGCCTTTTACTATGCTACAAGTCAGTCACCAGTCAGAGACGGGCCTGCTGGTACGACATCAGCCAGTCAGAGACGGGCCTGCTGGTACGACATCAGCCAGTCAGAGACGGGCCTGCTGGTACGACATCAGCCAGTCAGAGACGGGCCTGCTGGTACGACATCAGCCAGTCAGAGACGGGCCTGCTGGTACGACATCAGCCAATCAGAGACGGGCCTGCTGGTACGACATCAGCCAGTCAGAGACGGGCCTGCTAGTACGACATCAGCCAGTCAGAGACGGGCCTGCTAGTACGACTGTACTCCTGTCAAGTTTCCATGTCAGTATGGAAACAGCTAGGGGCTATAACTAAAAACACAGCCTCAACAGGTGGTGTAAACCAGAAGTACAACTGTACTCCTGTCAGTCTAAGTGTCTACATGGAGTGTAAGTACGACATCATTAACCAGTAAACAGCCGGAGGCCAAGGCCTGTTAGTATGACTGTACTCCTGTCAGTCTCCATACAGCCCATCAAGGTGACGCAAACCTACTGAAAACAGCTCTGTCTGGGAATCAACACCTGTGTCATTCAGAGACCCGCCATTTATGACACAGATCAGATACCCGAGTCACTATACCGTCTGATAATACCCGAGTCACTATACCGTCTGATAATACCCGAGTCACTATACCGTCTGATAATACCAGAGTCACTATACCGTCTGATAATACCCGAGTCACTATACCGTCTGATAATACCCGAGTCACTATACCGTCGGATAATACCCGAGTCACTATACCGTCTGATAATACCCGAGTCACTATACCGTCTGATAATACCCGAGTTACTATACCGTCTGATAATACCTGCAGTATAACATAGCAGAGAACAGGTGTCCAACTCGTTCCACTGAGGGCAGTGTCTGCAGGTTTTGTACTTGATTGATGAATTAAAGTCACTGATAGTAAGGAACTCCCAATTAGGCACCACACCAACTGAGAAAAATGGATCAATTTAGTGATTGGCCTAAATTCAACCCACCTGTTCTTCCAGGTCGGTTAAATCAAAAACATGAAGTGCCTGCAGTACGCCGGGACAAGGGTTGCCTACCATGCATTATACTATCTCCATAGTTCACTTATGTCATTCCAGTTCAGTCCTACGCCAGAGCTGAATGACTGGAGACAGCATACTGATTCAGCTAAGCCAGGGTTTCCCCCAAACTCTGTCCTTGGGACCCCAAGCGATCCACGTTTTGGTTTTTGCCCTAGCACTACACAGCTGATTAAATTAATCAACTAATTATAAACCAAATCAGCTGTGTAGTGTTAAACCAAAAAACCACACCGTGGGTTCCCGAGGACAGAGTTTGGGAAATGCTGAGGTAAGCAGAGAACACCTGTAGCCCAACATAACCAAGTCAATGTATTATGGTTCAGTGGAATATAGTCCAGGGCTGAAGGACTGGGACAAACCATTACCAACCCAACAAGGGCTGAATGACTGGGACAAACCATTACCAACCCAACCAGGGCTGAATAACTGGGACAAACCATTACCAACCCAACCAGGGCTGAATGACTGGGACAGACCATTACCAACCCAACCAGGGCTGAATGACTGGGACAGACCATTACCAACCCAACCAGGGCTGAATGACTGGGACAAACCATTACCAACCCAACCTGGGCTTAATGACTGGGAGAGACAATTATACCATTACCAACCCAACCAGGGCTGAATGAGTGGGACAAACCATTATACCATTACCAACCCAACCAGGGCTGAATGACTGGGACAGACCATTACCAACCCAACCAGGGCTGAATGACTGGGACAAACCATTACCAACCCAAACTGGGCTGAATTACTGGGACAAACCATTACCAACCCAACCAGGGCTGAAGGACTGGGACAGACCATTACCAACCCAACCTGGGCTGAATTACTGGGACAAACCATTACCAACCCAACCAGGGCTGAAGGACTGGGACAGACCATTACCAACCCAACCAGGGCTGAATTACTGGGACAAACCATTACCAACCCAACCAGGGCTGAATTACTGGGACAAACCATTACCAACCCAACCAGGACTGAATTACTGGGACAGACCATTTCCAACCATTATTCATCCACACACCAACCTCTAAGCAGTTATAATGTTTCCATTCTAATGTACAGGCTGTAATAGCAACAGACACAGAGGTCAAACGTGTTCGTTTAGAGTGAGCTGTAACCAAATTATGATAATCGCATTCAAAACACATCCACTAGACTGAGCGATTTGGGAATAAGAATGGATTTTAAACTACATGACCAAAAGTATGTGGGTGTCGTGGAAAATCTCATTCCAAAATCATGGGCATTAATATGGAGTTGGTCCCCTCTTTGCTGCTATAAACAGATTTAAAGCAACGATATTCGAGTGGCTGTTTTTAAAAATACTGCAGCTGCAATTAAATTATAAATCTTAACAAATAATAAAATAAGGTAGATGGAGATGTGTAAATTAGACATGCATTCAGTCTTACTGTAGGCTACGCTGCAGCAAACGTAGACCTGTGTTTCGTGTGCCATGAAAAACATCTATTTGTGACTGCTTGACAACAAGATGAATCTTGGTTGGCCAACAGCCTATCGACCAGACAATAGTCTAAATGGGATCAGGCCTACGCTCAGATAAAGGCTCCGTTTGGTGTCGTCTGTCGGGAAGAGACAATCCTGTCACAGATCCAGATGAAACAGATGGTACTGAGTGAGGGCAGGCGAGAGGGCAAGCGAGAGAGAGAGGGATGGCGAGCGGGCAGGCGAGCGAGCGAGAGAATAGGTAAAAGAGATAGGAAGAGCACTGACAGGCTGGTTTAACTGTTCCCTCCACAGGATAACACATAGACCTTTGTGTGTGTGTGTGTGTGTGTGTGTGTGCGTACGTACATACATACATACATACATACATACATACATACATACATACATACTAACAGGTAGACTGACCGATAGACAAAGTCATGTTGCACTTGTAAGGGCTGGAAACCCTGTGCTGGCCGTCACTCAGTTCATTAACGACTGGCTATTGAACAAAATCGGAGAAACCATTTTAGCTACGGACAATTTTTCTAGCTAAGATACTGTATTAGGGTCACTGTAACAAGCTGTTCATAGACTGAACAAGACATGTCCTTGTGAGGGCAGAGAGAAGTGGAGCAACTCAGAGATTTCTGATATCATACACATTGTGTACATCCCAAACGGCACCCTAATCCCTACACAGTATAGTTGGAATGTAATAGTGGGTATTTTGAATACAGTGTTGTTTGACATGACAACCAATGAATAAAGCCAGGAGGCTCAGAATTAGAACAGTAATAGGATCACTATGGAGGTGTTATTGTGACAGGGTAGGAACCAAAGTGTTGGTCAGTGTTTCCCCCAGGGGAGTGGGACCCAATAATCTTTGGCTACATTAAACGTTTAACTCTGACTTCATGCTTCACCTATTCCATTCCGATTTAGAAGATACTTTTGCACAAAAATGCTGATTTAGGCCTACATCAGCACTGGTATCAGTATTAGCTAGCTACGTTCGCTCTGACTCAGTACATTTATTAGCTATAGCCAGCTAACTAGCGATTAGCATTAGCGGCTAACAACTTATTTTAGCAACTTGCTAAGACAAATTCGCTTTTTGCAAACAGTAAAATACACAAACTATGTGTAATTCTAGAACACTAGTGGATTTACATTAAGAAGTAAAGTGGAAAGGTGCATTGTTGTCATCAATCATCATATTGTTGCAGCTGCTGCATTGACCATGCAGACTGAAGCGATGATCCCCCTAGCAACAACAACTGGTGGCGAGGCTTAGTGAGAGGGAGACAGCCGAACTCAAGTAGCAAACTAGAAAAACAAAATCCTGTTATATAGAAGGTACACTAAAAACACAAGTCTTCTTGGGTATGACGCTACAAGCTTGTGACACCTGTATTTGAGGAGTTTCTCCCATTGTTCTCTGCAGATCCTGTCCGGTTGGATGGGGAGCGTCGCTGCACAGCTATTTTCAGGTCTCTCCAGAGACATTCGATGGGGTTCAAGTCCGGGCTCTGGCTGGGCCATTCAGAGACTTGTTCCAAAGTCACTCCTGCGTTGTCTTGGCTGTGTGTTTAGGGTCATTGTCCTGTTGGAAGGTGAACCTTCGCCCCAGTCTGAGGTCCTGAGCGCTCTAGAGCATGTTGTGTTCAATAAGGATCTCTGTACATTGCTCTGTTCATCTTTGCATCGATCTTGACTAGTCTCCCGGTGATGCTGTCACCACTAGGGCTGTGGCGGTCACAACATTTCATTAGCCGGTGTCAAGCAAATAACTGTCGGCCTCACGGTAATTGACCGTTCGTTAACAAACACATTTAGCATCTCCTGGCTTCCACACACAGCCTACAAACCACTGATGCAGACCTTTGGAACATCTACATTTTGAAAAGTCTAATAAATCCATGTAATATATCCTACACCTTCACAATAAATCCATTATTTATTTTAGACAGGTCTAAAGAAACATATTTCAGAAGAACAGAATAGCATACTGTTATTATTATACACTGCTCAAAAAAATAAAGGGAACACTTAAACAACACATCCTAGATCTGAATGAATGAAATAATCTTATTAAATACATGTGCTCGCCAGAGGTAGCCTGACTGCCATTAGGTACCGAGATGAGATCCTCAGACCCCTTGTGAGACCATATGCTGGTGCGGTTGGCCCTGGGTTCCTCCTAATGCAAGACAATGCTAGACCTCATGTGGCTGGAGTGTGTCAGCAGTTCCTGCAAGAGGAAGGCATTGATGCTATGGACTGGCCCGCCCGTTCCCCAGACCTGAATCCAATTGAGCACATCTGGGACATCATGTCTCGCTCCATCCACCAACGCCACGTTGCACCACAGATTGTCCAGGAGTTGGCGGATGCTTTAGTCCAGGTCTGGGAGGAGATCCCTCAGGAGACCATCCGCCACCTCATCAGGAGCATGCCCAGGCGTTGTAGGGAGGTCATACAGGCACGTGGAGGCCACACACACTACTGAGCCTCATTTTGACTTGTTTTAAGGACATTACATCAAAGTTGGATCAGCCTGTAGTGTGGTTTTCCACTTTAATTTTGAGTGTGACTCCAAATTCAGACCTCCATGGGTTGATAAATTGGATTTCCATTGATTATTTTTGTGTGATTTTTTTTGTCAGCACATTCAACTATGTAAAGAAAAAAGTATTTAATAAGATTATTACATTCATTCAGATCTAGGATGTGTTATTTTAGTGTTCCCTTTATTTTTTGAGCAGTGTCTATATACACACACATATATACAGTGGGGGGAAAAAAGTATTTGATCCCCTGCTGATTTTGTACGTTTGCCCACTTACAAAGAAATGATCAGTCTATAATTTTAATGGTGGGTTTATTTGAACAGTGAGAGACAGAACAAAAAATCCCGAAAAATGCATGTCAAAAATTATTTGCATTTTAATTAGGGAAATAAATATTTGACCCCTCTGCAAAACATGACTTAGTACTTGGTGGCAAAACCCTTGTTGGCAATCAGAGGTCAGATGTTTCTTGTAGTTGGCCACCAGGTTTGAACACATCTCAGGAGGGATTTTGTCCCACTCCTCTTTGCAGATCTTCTCCAAGTCATTAAGGTTTCGAGGCTGACGTTTGGCAACTCGAACCTTCAGCTCCCTCCACAGATTTTCTATGGGATTAAGGTCTGGAGACTGGCTAGGCCACTCCAGGACCTTAATGTGCTTCTTCTTGAGGCACGCCTTTGTTGCCTTGGCCGTGTGTTTTGGGTCATTGTCATGCTGGAATACCCATCCACGACCCATTTTCAATGCCCTGGCTGAGGGAAGGATGTTCAACAAGATTTGACGGTACATGGCCCTGTCCATCGTCCCTTTGATGCGGTGAAGTTGTCCTGTCCCCTTAGCAGAAAAACACCCCCAAACCATAATGTTTCCACCTCCATGTTTGACGGTGGGGATGGTGTTCTTGGGGTCATAGGCAGCATTCCTCCTCCAAACACGGCGAGTTGAGTTGACGCTAAAGAGCTCCATTTTGGTCTCATCTGACCACAACACTTTCACCCAGTTGTCCTCTGAATCATTCAGATGTTCATTGGCAAACTTCAGACGGGCATGTATATGTATTCTTGAGCAGGGGGACCTTGCGGGCGCTGCAGGATTTCAGTCCTTCATGGCGTAGTGTGTTACCAATTGTTTTCTTTGTGACAATGGACCCAGCTGCCTTGAGATCATTGACAAGATCCTCCCGTGTAGTTCTGGGCTGATTCCTCACCGTTCTCATGATCATTGCAACCCCACGAGGTGAGATCTTGCACGGAGCCCCAGGCCGAGGGATATTGACTGTTCTTTTGTGTTTCTTCCATTTGCGAATAATCGCACCAACTGTTGTCACCTTCTCACCAAGCTGCTTGGCTATGGTCTTGTAGCCCATTCCAGCCTTGTGTAGGTCTACAATCTTGTCCCTGACATCCTTGGAGAGCTCTTTGGTCTTGGCCATGGTGGAGAGTTTGGAATCTGATTGATTGCTTCTGTGGACAGGTGTCTTTTTATACAGGTAACAAACTGAGATTAGGAGCACCCCCTTTAAGAGTGTGCTCCTAACCTCAGCTTGTTACCTGTACAAAAGACACCTGGGAGCCAGAAATCTTTCTGATTGAGAGGGGGTCAAATATTTATTTCCCTCATTAAAATGCAAATCAATTTATAACATTTTTGACATGCGTTTTTCTGGATTTTTTTGTTGTTGTTCAAATAAACCTACCATTAAAATTATAGACTGATCCTTTCTTTATCAGTGGGCAAACGTACAAAATCAGCAGGGGATCAAATACTTTTTTCCCCCACTGTACACACACACACGTCAAAGGTTTGGAAACACCTACTCATTATGGGTTTTTATTTATTTTTATTTTCTACATTGTAGAATAATAGTGAAGACATCAAAACTATGAAATAACACAGACAGACAGTATATTCATGTTCTATATAGGAGAGGGTTATATACACAGTATATTCATGTTCTATATAGGAGAGGGTTATATACACAGTATATTCATGTTCTATATAGGAGAGTGTTATATACACAGTATTGTTATGACGTTGGCCTGTGGGTAAGGTTTATGACCCCCCCCCCCCCCATAAATACCTTTTACCACTTCCCCTCTCTGAATCTACTGAAGGACTTGAATAGCCTGTGTTAAATATAGAGAGTCTGGGAACATCAAACAAATGGGGAAAGGTACCACATATTTTGTTAATAAAACCAGTTGGAAATATGCTTGGGAACGTAATGAGTATGAATGTCAGTTCGGTTGTCATCTGAGACATTATGACTGATGACAGGACGACATAAACTGTATCTGAGAAAGTATCCGCCCTCTAGTTATCAGAGTCACATGGAATTGTTATGCAATTGAAATGTTTGATATTGAAAATGTTTGTTAGAAGATGAAATGTAATTTTAGCTTCCGAATGAGAGATTTGGGTTTTCATAAGGAAAGTGCCCTGCTCGATCAGTGGCCCAACCCTGTGAAGAGACAGGGGTTATAAACGATGAAACACCTCCCTCCCCCTCTCCACTATATAATCCTTTGACGAAAAGATAACCAGGTTGTTCCAGTACGGGAGGTCTGCAGCCTCTACGTTAGAAGGACACACATGTCAAGGACAGAACTAAGCCAACCTCGGCGTGAGCTCTGGTATGAACTGGTATGAACTTTGAGCTTATTCACTACAGAAGTGCTACTTCCTAGCCGTTGAGTTAGCAGCGGCCGCTGTAACGTGGGCTAGGAAAGGACGGACGACGGATCCAGTCTAACAGACGGATGAAGATACCACCACGTATCCAAATGACCACCATTGACATTCTTCCGGCCAGGAAGATCTGTTGGCCAACCCGGCCAGCATCTACGACCAATCTACCGAAGCGCAGCTCAGAGTAAATATTTATTGCATTTTCCTTTTCCAAATGGGCGGTAATTTAGAATGCATAAGATAATGTATTTACGATAGCATAGCTGCTGTTTCTCTGTTCCTAAATCTTCCCGCTCTTTCATTCAAGCCCAACCCCCTTTCCTTTGTGTAACCAGCTTTCATACAGGTTCCGTTCACCAGGGACGTTTTCTGTATGACATCATTGTATTCTGTGTATTTGTAATTCTGTGTGATTAGTTAGGTATTTAGTAAATAAATAATTAAACCCAATTTTGTATTGCTGATTCAACTTGTTAGCCAGGGTTCGTGAAGATAACCAAAAATGTACAACTTTCATTATGAGACTGAAAATAAAACAAGGGTTAATATTGACTGCTATCGATGTAAAATATTACAAAGTATTTTAAGAGTTTATTGGAAGATAACGGCTCTATAAACGTTCTTCCGTGGTGCCCCGACTTTCTAGTTGATTACATTTACATGATTAGCTTAATCAGCGAGTAAATTGGTCGCACTGTAGAGCCCTGAGAGAGAAAGCTGCTTAGACTCAAAACTCTATTAAAAAATAGTTTACAAAAGTGATGAAGTGCAAAAGGTGCCCAAAAGTATAAAAGTTATTTTTTTTTAAAAGCCATTTAAAAATGCCCTAGAACCCTTGCATAGAACTAGAAGCAAGGCCAGTTTCTCTGAGGAGAGTCGGTACAGATGGGAACTAGAAGCAAGGCCAGTTGGTACGGATGGGAACTAGAAACAAGGCCAGATTCTCTGAGGAGAGTGGGTAGGGCTTGGCAGCAGACCACCACCACAGCAGGGCCTCTACAGAGAGTCCCATCTTCCCCAGTAGGTCCTCCTACAGTTAAGTTAGGTCCTCCTACAGTTAAGTTAGGTCCTCCTACAGTTAAGTTAGTTCCTCCTACAGTTAAGTTAGGTCCTCCTACTGTTAGGTCCTCCTACTGTTAGGCCCTCCTACTGTTAGGCCCTCCTACTGTTAGGCCCTCCTACTGTTAGGTCCTCCTACTGTTAGGTCCTCCTACAAACAGCGTGCCATATGGAATGCAACCCATTTCCTTAATAGACCACTACTTTGACCAGCGCCCTGTGTAGAGAATAGGGTAGTATTTAGGACAGACAGTGTTTCCCAAACCAGCCCTCCTTTGGAACACCCAGCAATTTCACACACAGCATCTATAAACAACAATTAACGCATGCTGATTAACTGAATCAGAGGTGATAAGACTAGTGTTGGAATGAGTCAAAGATGTATCGCCCTAGAAGTTCTACACTGATCTATTTAACACATTCTCAGTTGACATGTCACCCAGTTAGGGCCCCTTTAACCAAACCAGGATCCAGTTAGGGCCCCTTTAACCAAACCAGGATCCAGTTAGGGCCCCTTCACACTACTTTGACCACACAAACTAGGTCCAGGAGAGATACTTGTGTAGTGTAAAGAGACTGATCTAGATTAAAATGTCTCTTTAAGAGGTGTCTACCACACTACTTCCTGAGGTAGGCATCTACACCACATACCCACTCTGGGTGGTACAGTGTAAAGACAACAGCTCTCCCACACCACAAGTTCCTGCAAGAATTGCCTTAACACCAGTAGACAGCATTTTTGCTCCGTTAGTCAAAATGAAAATTAAAGGCGTATAAAATATCCACACATTTGTGAATCATTCGGTTTCCGTGTTTCCTGTTTCCGTGTTTCCGGTCACAACTTGCAGACTTGTTTACGCTGCTGTGCGTTTTTGTTGCCGATCTTACTTTCATACCTGACGGTTTTTTACTTTTTCATTACCGTATATTTTTACTTTTTCCCTCACTCAACTTTTTTCATTCAACTTTTTCACCCCGGAGGTTTTATCTGGACATGGTTCGTCAGGACTTCAAACAGCCGAAGCTAAGTAACATTAATTAACATGATGCCTTCTAATTGCAGTCGTTGTACTTATAATATACAGGAGAACGATCGCCTTACGGCAAGGATAGCTGTGCTGCAAGCCCAGCTTCAGACGCGATCGTTAGGCAAGGGTAATTTCAGTGTAGGAAAGGATGAAACAGCGTCAGTGCCACCAGTAAGTACAGATAGTAACGTTAGTATAAACCCCCTCGCACGGTCCCCGCAGCCGGACATCTTTCTCATGGCTTCTGGAGGGAAACGCTGTAGGAATGCTCAACCGGTGTCGCTTATTCAGCCGACAGAAACTTTCAACCGGTTCTCCCCATTAAGCGAGTCGGAGGCCGAGACTTCTCTGGTCTCTACTCCTCCCGTTGTGGGGTCTGAGACACCGACGGCTCCCACCATTAGCTCTGACAAATTGAAAACCCTAGTCATTGGCGACTCCATTACCCGCAGTATTAGACTTAAAACTAATCATCCAGCGATCATACACTGTTTACCAGGGGGCAGGGCTACCGACGTTAAGGCTAATCTAAAGACGGTGCTGGCTAAAGCTAAAACTGGCGAGTGTAGAGAGTATAGAGATATTGTTATCCACGTCAGCACCAACGATGTTAGGATGAAACAGTCAGAGGTCACCAAGCGCAACATAGCTTCAGCGTGTAAATCAGCTAGAAAGATGTGTCGGCATCGATTAATTGTCTCTGGCCCCGTCCCAGTTAGGGGGAGTGATGAGCTCTACAGCAGAGCCTCACAACTCAATCGCTGGTTGAAAACTGTTTTCTGCCCCTCCCAAAAGATAGAATTTGTAGATAATTGGCCCTCTTTCTGGGACTCACCCACAAACAGGACCAAGCCCGGCCTGTTGAGGAGTGACGGACTCCATCCTAGCTGGAGGGGTGCTCTCATCTTATCTACGAACATAGACAGGGCTCTAACTCCTCTAGCTCCACAATGAAATAGGGTGCAGGCCAGGCAGCAGGCTGTTAGCCAGCCTGCCAGCTTAGTGGAGTCTGCCACTAGCACAGTCAGCGTAGTCAGCTCAGCTTTCCCCATTGAGACCGTGTCTGTGCCTCGATCTAGGTTGGGCAAAATAAAAAATGGCGGTGTTCGCTTTAGCAATCTCACTAGTATAAAGACCTCCTCCATTCCTGCCATTATTGAAAGAGATTGTGATACCTCACATCTCAAAATTGGGTTACTTAATGTTAGATCCCTCACTTCCAAGGCAGTTATAGTCAATGAACTAATCACTGATAATAATCTTGATGTGATTGGCCTGACTGAAACATGGCTTAAGCCTGATGAATTTACTGTGTTAAATGAGGCCTCACCCCCTGGTTACATTAGTGACCATACCCCCCGTGCATCCGGCAAAGGCGGAGGTGTTGCTAACATTTACGATAGCAAATTTCAATTTACAAAAAAAAAAACAACAATGACGTTTTCGTCTTTTGAGGTTCTAGTCATGAAATCTATGCAGCCTACTCACTCACTTTTTATAGCTACTGTTTATAGGCCTCCTGGGCCATATGCAGTGTTCCTCACTGAGTTCCCTGAATTCCTATCGGATCTTGTAGTCATAGCAGATAATATTCTAATTTTTGGTGACTTTAACATTCACATGGAAAAGTCCACAGACCCACTCCAAAAGGCTTTCGGAGCCATCATCGACTCAGTGGGTTTTGTCCAACATGTCTCTGGACCTACTCACTGCCACAGTCATACTCTGGACCTAGTTTTGTCCCATGGAATAAATGTTGTGGATCTAAATGTTTTTCCTCATAATCCTGGACTATCGGACCACCATTTTATTACGTTTGCAATTGCAACAAATAATCTGCTCAGACCCCAACCAAGGAGCATTAAAAGTCGTGCTATAAATTCTCAGACAACCCAAAGATTCCTTGATGCCCTTCCAGACTGCCTCTGCCTACCCAAGGACGTCAGAGGACAAAAATCAGTTAACCACCTAACCGAGGAACTCAATTTAACCTTGCGCAATACCCTAGATGCAGTTGCACCCCTAAAAACTAAAAACATCTGTCATAAGAAACTAGCTCCCTGGTATACAGAAAATACACGAGCTCTGAAGCAAGCTTCCAGAAAATTGGAACGGAAATGGCGCCACACCAAACTGGAAGTCTTCCGACTAGCTTGGAAAGACAGTACCGTGCAGTATCGAAGAGCCCTTACTGCTGCTCGATCATCCTATTTTTCCAACTTAATTGAGGAAAATAAGAACAATCCGAAATTTCTTTTTGATACTGTCGCAAAGCTAACTAAAAAGCAGCCTTCGCAAATGGAGGATGGCTTTCACTTCAGCAGTAATAAATTTATGAACTTCTTTGAGGAAAAGATCATGATCATTAGAAAGCAAATTACAGACTCCTCTTTAAATCTGGGTATTCCTCCAAAGCTCCATTGTCCTGAGTCTGCACAACTCTGCCAGGACCTAGGATCAAGGGAGATACTAAAGTGTTTTAGTACTATATCTCTTGACGCAATGATGAAAATAATCATGGCCTCCAAACCCTCAAGCTGCATACTGGACCCTATTCCAACTAAACTATTGGAAAGAGCTGCTTCCTGTGCTTGGCCCTCCTATGTTGAACATAATAAACGGCTCTCTATCCACCGGATGTGTACCAAGCTCACTAAAAGTGGCAGTAATAAAGCCTCTCTTGAAAAAGCCGAATCTTGATCCAGAAATTATAAAAAACTATCGGCCTATATCGAATCTTCCATTCCTCTCAAAAATTTTAGAAAAAGCTGTTGCACAGCAACTCACTGCCTTCCTGAAGACAAACAATGTATACGAAACGCTTCAGTCTGGTTTTAGACCCCATCATAGCACTGAGACTGCACTTGTGAAGGTGGTAAATGACCTTTTAATGACGTCAGACCGAGGCTCTGCATCTGTCCTCGTGCTCCTAGATCTTAGTGCCGCTTTTGATACCATCGATCACCACATTCTTTTGGAGAGATTGGAAACCCAAATTGGTCTACATGGACAAGTTCTGGCCTGGTTTAGATCTTATCTGTCGGAAAGATATCAGTTTGTCTCTGTGAATGGTTTGTCCTCTGACAAATCAATTGTAAATTTCGGTGTTCCTCAAGGTTCCGTTTTAGGACCACTATTGTTTTCACTATATATTTTACCTCTTGGGGATGTCATTCGAAAACATAATGTTAAATTTCACTGCTATGCGGACGACACACAGCTGTACATTTCAATGAAACATGGTGAAGCCCCAAAATTGCCCTCGCTAGAAGCCTGTGTTTCAGACATAAAGAAGTGGATGGCTGCAAACTTTCTACTTTTAAACTCGGACAAAACAGAGATGCTTGTTCTAGGTCCCAAGAAACAAAGAGATCTTCTGTTGAATCTGACAATTAATCTGGATGGTTGTACAGTCGTCTCAAATAAAACTGTGAAGGACCTCGGCGTTACTCTGGACCCTGATCTCTCTTTTGAAGAACATATCAAGACTGTTTCAAGGACAGCTTTTTTCCATCTACGTAACATTGCAAAAATCAGAAATTTTCTGTCCAAAAATGACGCAGAAAAATGAATCCATGCTTTTGTTACTTCTAGGCTGGACTACTGCAATGCTCTACTTTCCGGCTACCCGGATAAAGCACTAAATAAACTTCAGTTAGTGCTAAATACGGCTGCTAGAATCCTGACTAGAACCAAAAAATGTGATCATATTACTCCAGTGCTAGCCTCCCTACACTGGCTTCCTGTTAAGGCAAGGGCTGATTTCAAGGTTTTACTGCTAACCTACAAAGCATTACATGGGCTTGCTCCTACCTATCTTTCCGATTTGGTCCTGCCGTACATACCTACACGTACGCTACGGTCACAAGACGCAGGCCTCCTAATTGTCCCTAGAATTTCTAAGCAAACGGCTGGAGGTAGGGCTTTCTCCTATAGAGCTCCATTTTTATGGAATGGTCTGCCTACCAATGTGAGAGACGCAGACTCAGTCTCAACCTTTAAGTCTTTACTGAAGACTTATCTCTTCAGTAGGTCCTATGATTAAGTATAGTCTGGCCCAGGAGTGTGAAGGTGAACGGAAAGGCTGGAGCAACGAACCGCCCTTGCTGTCTCTGCCTTGCCGGTTCCCCTCTTTCCACTGGGATTCTCTGCCTCTAACCCTTTTACAGGGGCTGAGTCACTGGCCTACTGGTGTTCTTCCATGCCGTCCATGGGAGGGGTGTGTCACTTGAGTGGGTTGAGTCACTGACGTGGTCTTCCTGTCTGGGTTGGCGCCCCCCCCCCTTGGGTTGTGCCATGGCGGAGATCGTTGTGGGCTATACTCGGCCTTGTCTTAGGACGGTAAGTTGGTGGTTGGAGACATCCCTCTAGTGGTGTGGGGGCTGTGCTTTGGCAAAGTGGGTGGGGTTATATCCTGCCTGTTTGGCCCTGTCCGGGGGTATCATCGGATGGGGCCACAGTGTCTTCTGATCCCTCCTGTCTCAGCCTCCAGTATTTATGCTGCAGTAGTTTATGTGTCGGGGGGCTAGGGTCTGTCTGTTACATCTGGAGTATTTCTCTTGTCTTATCCGGTGTCCTGTGTGTATTTAAATATGCTCTCTCTAATTCTCTCTTTCTCTCTTTCTGTCTTTCTCTCGGAGGACCTGAGCCCTAGGACCATGCCTCAGGACTAGCTGGTATGATGACTCCTTGCTGTCCCCAGTCCACCTGGCCGTGCTGCTGCTCCAGTTTCAACTGTTCTGCCTGCGGCTATGGAACCCTGACCTGTTCACCGGACGTGCTTGTTGCACCCTCGACAACTACTATGATTATTATTATTTGACCATGCTGGTCATTTATGAACATTTTAACATTTTAACATTTTGACCATGTTCTGTTATAATATCCACCCTGCACAGCCAGAAGAGGACTGGCCACCCCTCATAGCCTGGTTCCTCTCTAGGTTTCTTCCTAGGTTTTTGGCCTTTCTAGGGAGTTTTTCCTAGAGAGTTTTTCCTAGCCACCGTGCTTCTTTCACATGCTTTGCTTGCTGTTTGGGGTTTTAGGCTGGGTTTCTGTACAGCACTTTGAGAATATCAGCTGATGTACGAAGGGCTATATAAATAAATTTGATTTGATTTGATTTGAATGAACCAAGGGTGAATCATGGTCTAGATGAGAAGCTCCTGTATAGTTAGAAATTCTAACCTTATTTTGTTTGTCTCTATACTATGGTCTTTACGGTAGGATAATATCTGCACTCACATGAGGGAGGAATGGGAGAGCCACGGCATTCAGGGAACAGCAGAGAGCCACGGCATTCAGGGAACAGCAGAGAGCCACGGCATTCAGGGAACAGCAGA
>NC_138299.1:104433563-104518563 GCF_965601325.2 Salmo salar | reverse complement strand
AGTTCATTAATATTACCAATTGACAATTGAAGGCTCACTCATTCGGGAACAATTGCAATCAATACATATTTACGCTCATGTGTCGTCGTGATCCTTGTTCGAGAGTTCTGTTCTGTTGGGGAGTTTTGTCCGCGTTCTCTCTCTCTCTCTCGGTTAGAATAGATCTTTCAGAGCGACATTTATTAATGTCGTCATAGAATGGTTGTTTCGTTGGTCTTTGCGTTCGATGATATAATTTACTTAGCTGCAGACTAATAATTAATATCAAAGACTTGTTCTTATTCTGTCGGTATCAATAGTCTAAAAGTTAACCACGTGGTATGGTTCACTTTCAGTAGAGTACTTGGATGGTCAAACCTCTGGCCATAGAGTGTAGGCCTGGTCTGAAGAAATGTAAATCAGGGGGTGTTTTATGGTGCCCATAGAACAGGCTTGTCAAATGACGCCTGGTCCTGTATGGGTCCCTGGGGGCGTGCCTATGACTGAGTTAGATTTGGTTACAGAAATACAATTCTATCACATTACATCAGTACAATAGCATCTCAATGTCTTACAAAAGCTTTATCCTTATTAATACATTCCATACACCCATATGATGCAAGTCTTAAGCTGATGCTATTATATAAACAGTTTTATGGTAATATGGCTATATTGTCTCTTCTGAGTATCACAAAATTGTACCAAGCGGATCAGTTCGTAGCTGGATTCTTCACCAATCTTCCATACCTTCTCCAGCACACACAAAATGTCGCTTGGCTCTCCAATTCTATGAGTTGGAAGAATTTCCTGTGTCTCTCTATGGGCCATGTGGCCAGAGACTCTCCTGGAATTTTAGAGTTTTTACAACCCTTTACACACAGGGTGGATTGGGGGGGAGTCAACTGTCCTCCCTGTACCAAAAGAGGCCAACGTCATGACAACATGGACGAGATGGATCTGGCCTCCAGCTTAAAGAACATCCTGAAACTACCCTACAAACTCAGGGAGAGGTTGGAGGTCGGTGGTTTGTGAGTTATCAAGAGCAGCACCATGGCAGACGTGCTAGACTCCTTGATCTCACCCTGTTCATTGAAAAACAAGGTGAAAAATAGATCTTGGTGAAATTCAAAATCCTACAGAACCCAGAAGCAAGACTCAAAGGCTCATTCACACGTCTATTTACAAATCCTCAGAGAGTAGCTTTGCTACAAGCGTGTCATCACCACAGCAAACCCCCCCCCCTCCCCGTCCCCCTCCCCACAAACCAAATACATCTGATGTCTGTTCTGTAACGGAGGTCACAAATTGGAGCTGTGTCCACAACTTAGGAAAAATGAGTCACAGGGAGAAGATTGCTATCCTAAAGGAAAAGGGAATTTGTTTTGGTTGCTTGTCGACTGGGCACGTGTCAAGAGACTGCAATGGGCCTCTCAAATGCTGTGTACAGCATGTAACCAAAGTCACCCAAGTGTGCTTCATATTAAATCAGAGAGACAGAGGGAACAATAGAACAGTGCACTGGTTTCTCTGGACACACATGGGCATACTGGGGCCGGGGACCAAGAATGTGTACTTGCTATTATTACCAGTAATGGTCAAGCACAGTAAAGGCAACAAGGTTATCCAGACATACACTTTCCAAGACCCAGGAAGCACAGCCACATTCTGCACAGAGAGACTGATGACACAGCTTGGCATCACAGGAAGTGGAGCTAAAAATGGTGTTGAAGACCAGGAAATCAAGTAAAAGGAAAGTCGATGCTATAACTCATGTTATCAGAGGATTGGATATTTCTGAGTTGAAGAAAAACAACTTCATCGAATTAGTCTGCACTTGGAACAACATGCCAGTCAGTACAGAAAATCTCCCCACAGAGAAAGACCTGTCCAAGTGGCCTTACCTGAGTACTGTCAAGATTCCTGAAATGAATGCAGAGGAGATGTTCCCCAAGCTCATGGAACCACGGGAGGTGGTCACCAGCTGTAAAAATGGACCATACACTGTGAGGACCTTACTGGGGGTGGGTTGTCACCGGTCCTCTTAGAAGACATAATAATGAGGACAAGAATCACTGTCCTAATGTTACAGCTAACAGAATCTCAGTTTCAAATCAGGAAGAGATGTTGATATGTCAATACAACACAGATTTCAATGAGAAGTCCTATGAGGAAAGAAAGGAAAAGGAAATGTCAGTGGAAAACAAAAAAAAAGAGGGTTTATGAAGATATTGAATGATTCTGTCAAGTTACCAGGAGGGTCATTACAGCCTGAGTGTAATGCTCGTCTGAAGGAGAAGTGGACCAAAGCGCAGCGTGGTTGGTGTTCATGATTCTTTATTTTCACAACACACTCAAACAAAAGGCGGCAAAAACAAAAGCGCACAGTTCTGTCAGGCAACATGAATGCTAAACAGAAAAATAACCTCCCACAAACACAGGTTGAAAACAGGCTGCCTAAGTATGATTCCCAATCAGAGACAACGATAGACAGCTGCCTCTGATTGGGAACCACACTCCCCCAAAAACAAAGAAACAAAAAACATAGACTTCCCCACCCGAGTCACACCCTGACCTAACCAAACATAGGGCGTGACACTGAGGTTACCGTTGCCTAGTATCCACATGCCTCCACTGTGATACGGATGTGTTCTCTCTGATAACAAGAGATCCTATTGGCCACAAATGTTTGAAACCTCGTACGCTCATTGGCTATATACTTAAGCACTGACTGACTGACTGTCTGTTCAGAACACAGAGTCGTCCAGTGTGGCGGATGAATCAGAATTAGTTGGGTAACATAGATAATTAAGATATCTTATCTGCATAATATGCTTATGTGATATACTCGTTATTAGAATGTATCCCTTTGGACTCTGGTGTTGGCAGTTGCACTTTTCTCTTAACTAGGGCTCAGTTACCTGGGGCCCAGAGAGGGGAGAGGTCTGACTTGTCTTTCACATGTCCCTGGTGCTATGCAGAATATCAGAAAGGGAAGAGGACAGGAGGGAACATTGTCTTCATATGTGAATGTGTCTTTACCTATTCTTAAACCATGTGAAGGGATGGCGTGAATAATGGGGAACCAATTACTGGTTTCCACAATGTCCGTGCGCCAGTCACTCCCTCCTTTGGCCTTGGGGGATGTGTGTGGTAGTGTCTGGAGTTGACAATTGATTTATGCCATTGGTCGAGTTGGTGGTTTTGTTCTAGGAGTACCAGGAACGAGATCGGAACCTCGTCTTAGGGACCAAACTGAACGATAATTTATAGTGAATGCTATCTGGCTACGGGATACTCCTTCCTCATTTAAAAAGTCTCACCTTGTGACCCATTCTATGTATCTGTTGTTCGTCATGTAGGTTGAAAGGGGTGTATCTTGGTTATAAAAGACCTTTGTACTTTTGTCTCGCCACTCTCAACGGATCATTCGAAATGGTGAATCGTTGACAAGTCATTGCTATTGCAAAGCTCTCATTATTAAAGATTTAGTTTAAGTATAACTCTGACTTGTGTGATAAGTTTGTCTCTCCTCATTTGATAGTAAAGAAATGAACCACCACACCAGCTTCAGCTGTTGCCGAGGTTACCTTTCAGGAAGGATGATGTCACCTTACCCGACAACCGTCATGTTGCTGAACAGCGCCTCCTAAACTTGAAATGCACGTTCAAGAGAAACGTACAATTCCCGTAAAGACTACAAAGGTTTCCTGTCTGATGTCCTTGACAAGGGGTACGCTGAGAGAGTGGCAGAAGAGCCATGGAGTACATCACCCAAATCAGAGTTGTTGTTTTTTTGACTGTGCTGCTACATACAAGGGCACATCACCGAACTCAGAGCTTCTTCAAAGTCCCCAGATCTGACTAACAGTCGCGTAGGTGTGCTCACACGATTCCACCATGAGCCCGTAGCAATGATGGTCTGACGTACAAGCCATGTTTCACCAGGTAAAGGTATCACACAGTGATGTTGATTTCCTGAGGTTCCTGTGATAGCCTGGAGGTGACACTAACCTCTCACCTGTTCGAGTAACGCATGACTGTACATCTGTTTGGAGCTGCCTCGTCACCGAGCTGTGTGAGCTATGTATTAAAAAAAAAAGACTACAGAGGAATGTTGGCATCCGTAGGTGGTTGACACAATCAGAAAAAAAACATTTGATGTTGATGACTGCCTAAAAATCAGTGTCCACTGAAGAGGAGGCAGTGCAACTTGCCAAGGATGTCACAGCTACTTGTCATGAATGAGGATTCCATCTCTCCAAGTGGGTGAGCAATAGTCAAACTGTACTAGCCTCCATCTCATAAGCTGACAGAGCTAAAGAGGTGAAACTGTTGAATTTGGACAGAGACAAACCTCCCATTGAAAGAGCATTGGGAGTACAATGGTGTGTGGAAAGTGACACCTTTTTACCTTTAATGTTACCATAATAAGACCAACCCCACACAGGTAGAGGAATTCTATCCACGGTGAGTTCTATCCACGGTGAGTTCTATCCACGGTGAGTTCTATCCACTGTGAGTTCTATCCACTGTGAGTTCTATCCACGGTGTGTTCTATCAATGATCCCCTGGGCTTCCTCGCTCCCTTCACCCTGCCTGCCAAACAGCTGTTACAGGAGCTGTGTTACAGGAGCTGTGTTACAGGAGCTCCGTTACAGGAGCTGCGTTACAGGAGCTGCGTTACAGGAGCTGTGTTACAGGAGCTGTGTAGAACAAGCTGTGTTCCAGGAGCTGTGTTACAGGAGCTGTGTTACAGGAGCTGCGTTACAGGAGCTGCGTTACAGGAGCTGTGTTACAGGAGCTGTGTAGAACAAGCTGTGTTCCAGGAGCTGTGTTACAGGAGCAGTGTTCCAGGAGCTGTGTTACAGGAGCTGCGTTACAGGAGCTGCGTTACAGGAGCTGCGTTACAGGAGCTGTGTTACAGGAGCTGTGTAGAACAAGCTGTGTTCCAGGAGCTGTGTTCCAGGAGCAGTGTTCCAGGAGCAGTGTTCCAGGAGCTGTGTTCCAGGAGATGTGTTCCAGGAGCTGTGTTCCAGGAGCTGTGTAGAAGAAGCTGTGGATGGGATAAGAATATCTCCAAGTGACTCTCTGAAAAGTGGAAGAAATGGATTAGGGATCTGAGCTAGGTTACGGAACAGTGAGCTAGGTTACGGAACAGTGAGCTGCTGCAGTACTGGCTGCTGCAGTACTGACCATCCATCACATGGAGCTGGCTGCTGCAGTACTGACCATCCCTCACATAGAGCTGGCTGCTGCAGTACTGACCATCCCTCCCATAGAGCTGGCTGCTGCAGTACTGACCATCCCTCACATAGAGCTGGCTGCTGCAGTACTGACCATCCCTCCCATAGAGCTGGCTGCTGCAGTACTGACCATCCCTCACATAGAGCTGGCTGCTGCAGTACTGACCATCCCTCACATAGAGCTGGCTGCTGCAGTACTGACCATCCCTCACATAGAGCTGGCTGCTGCAGTACTGACCATCCCTCACATAGAGCTGGCTGCTGCAGTACTGACCATCCCTCACATAGAGCTGGCTGCTGCAGTACTAACCATCCCTCCCATAGAGCTGGCTGCTGCAGTACTGAGTGTAAAGGTGGACAAGATGTTGCGTACAGAGTTACAGCTGACGCTGGACAACTCAGTGTTCTGGACAGACAGTCAGTCAGTGCTTAAGTACATAGCCAATGAGCGTACAAGGTTTCAAACATTTGTGGCCAATAGGATCTCTGTTATCGGAGAGAACACATCCGTATCACAGTGGAGGTATGTGGAAACTAGACAGAATCCTGCTGATGATGCCTCAAGAGGACTGAGTGGAAAAAGTGGATCCATGGCCCAATGTTTCTATGGAAACCAGAAGTGCAGTGGCCACTGGAACACATGAATTTAGTTTCGCTCACAGTTGATGACCCTGAGATCAAAAATACTATTGTCGTGTACAATGCTACCGTCAATGAGATTGAAAATCCCACCAACAAGCTGCTATCTTATTTGTCCACTTGGATGAAGTTGAAGACTGCAGTGGCTTGGTTCCTTGGTTCTGGAAAGTGTTCCAGTCACTAGTACAGGAAAAGAAAAGAAATACAGTAAAATCTCAATCTCACCAGCATATACACACACGCTCACAGAAACAGATGGTGAAAGACAAGATTCAAACCTACAAGACAACATGCAATGGTCAAACTGTAAGTCTGGATGAACTGTTGAATGCAGAAGAGGTGACCATTCGCTTCACCCAAAGACAAAGATTCCCAGTGGTGATCTTGACTTTGACAATGACTCCATCTACAGTCAAGAGAAAGGAAGTGGCACTTATCAGTTGGATCCAGTTTTGGATGGAGTTCTCAGGGTCGCAGGACGGCTGTGTAAAGGCAGCTATGCTTGAAGAAGTCAAGTACCCTGTCATTCTCTCCAATGACCCTTCACATATCTACACCTATCCTCTGCTTACATACATCAACAAACAGGACATGGGTGAAAGGAATCACGTGCTCTCACTTCTCTGTCAATGGTATTGGATCACCCCAATGCAAACTCCATAACAAGGAATATCATAGTGTGTTGTGTGCAGAAGGCAAAGAGGCCAGATTGGTTAGCAGAAGATGGCAGATTAGCCACTTGAAAGGATCATGCCAGGCATCTCACCATTTACCAATGTAGGTGTGGATTACTTTGGTCCTATACAAATCAGAAACGACTAAATTTTTAAAGATATGGACTGATGTCTACATGTATGTTCAGTAGAGAAATACACATTGACATTGTTTACTTTCTGTTGACACTGACTCGTGTATCAACAAGAGGACAAGTGCATCACGTAAGATCGGATAATGGGACTAACTTCGTTGGTTCTGAGAGAGAAGCTCTATTTGCTTTAAACCAAGGCATGATACAAGATGCTCTACTTCAGGAAGGAATGCAGTGGAGTTTCAATCCCCCTGGGTGTGTTCCACTATGGAGGAGTCTGGGAAAGGCTCATTGGGATGATTCGCTCGGGTGCTCCATTCTGTCCTGAAACAACAGATCCTAGATGAGGAGGGATGCTGTGTGAAGTAGAGGCCATTCTAATCACCACGGTAACCAACGACCCCATGGATCTAGAAGCCTGTTCAAGTTTAATCCTGTCCTTCCCCCTGGAACCTTTTTTTAAATAAAAAAACGACATGTACATCAGATGACATTTGAAGCAAGTCCAGTACATGGACGACTTGTTTTGGAAGAGAGGGAAACAGGAGTACCTGCCATTCTTGCAGGAAAGACAAAAGTGGGGTAAAGTGAAATGCTGCTATAGTGAAGGAGATGTGGTTCTGGTTATGGACCCCACGGCACCACGTAGTGCCTGGATACTTTAAAAGGTTGTTGAGACCAAGCCTGATTCCAAAATGGTTAGTAGGTGTAGTACGCCTGAAGACAAGAACCAACATTATAGAAAGACCAATATCTCCCAGATCTGTCTGCTGCAAGAAGGTGCCGTCCAAGAGGAAGGCTCTTTCAAGTTAAGCTTTCATATCAAGTCATATTGGGGCCGGCGTGGAGCTGCTGATTGGCAGCGATGCTCCACAGGCCATGGACCCTTCTGATGACGACAGTGTTGGATATGGACAACCCACAACGCTGGGACCCAATTGGTGTGTGTCTCTGGCGGTCTCTTAGGAGAAGGTGTTGACAACCCGGGACAGATTGGTTGCCCTGCTGTTACTGCCCACTTCATCTACATATGAGAACACGCAGGAATGACACACTGGTAAAAGATGCTGCCTTGTATGACCCGTCGACCAATTACAGAACTGACCTTGTTATTGGCTGAGCTGGGGCTAAACTACTACAGAGCTGACCTTGTTATTGGCTAAGCTACTACAGAGCTGACCTTGTTATTGGCTAAGCTACTACAGAACTGACCTTGTTATTGGCTGAGCTGGGGCTAAACTACTACAGAACTGACCTTGTTATTGGCTGAGCTGGGGCTAAGCTACTACAGAGCTGACCTTGTTATTGGCTGAGCTGGGGCTAAACTACTACAGAGCTGACCTTGTTATAGGCTGAGCTGGGGCTAAGCTACTACAGAGCTGACCTTGGTATTGGCTGAGCTGGGGCTAAACTACTACAGAACTGACCTTGTTATTGGCTAAGCTACTACAGAACTGCCCTTGTTATTGGCTGAGCTGGGGCTAAACTACTATAGAACTGACCTTGTTATTGGCTGAGCTGGGGCTAAACTACTACAGAGCTGACCTTGTTATTGGCTGAGCTGGGGCTAAACTACTACAGAACTGACCTTGTTATTGGCTGAGCTGGGGCTAAACTACTACAGAGCTGACCTTGTTATTGGCTAAGCTACTACAGAACTGACCTTGTTATTGGCTGAGCTGGGGCTAAACTACTACAGAACTGACCTTGTTGTTGGCTGAACTGGGGCTAAACTACTACAGAGCTGACCTTGTTATTGGCTAAACTGGGGCTAAACTACTACAGAACTGACCTTGTTATTGGCTGAACTGGGGCTAAACTACTACAGAGCTTACTTTGTTATTGGCTGAGCTGGGGCTAAACTACTACAGAGCTGACCTTGTTATTGGCTGAGCTGGGGCTAAACTACTACAGAACTGACCTTGTTATAGGCTGAACTGGGGCTAAACTACTACAGAGCTGACCTTGTTATTGGCTGAGCTGGGGCTAAACTACTACAGAACTGACCTTGTTATAGGCTGAGCTGGGTCTAAACTACTACAGAGCTGACCTTGTTATTGGCTGAGCTGAGGCTAAACTACTACAGAGCTGACCTTGTTATTGGCTGAGCTGGGGCTAAGCTACTACAGAACTGACCATGTTATTGGCTGAGCTGGTGCTAAGTGCTAGCATCCTCTGGTCCTGCTGATCATCCCTGCATGAAGACACAATCACACATTGTTGGCTCCTTTTTTGGCATTTGTATAATTGTTTCTTTCCTAAGTCAGAGAACAATTAGGGGGCCGGTGTGTAGGAGCCATTTTGGCCTGTTTATGTGTTGTGTGTTTGTTGTCTGTCAAGTTTTTTATTTATTTGTTTTGTACACTAGAGGGCACTATATGTTGGGGTCATGGGTCACTGGTCACCTGTGTATATAGGTAGCACAGGTGACTTGGAAGGGTTAGCACAGGTGACCAGGAAGGGTTAGCACCACAGGTGACCAGGAATGGTTAGCGCCACAGGTGACCAGGAAGGGTTAGTACAGGTGACCAGGAAGGGTTAGTAGAGGTGACCAGGAAGGGTTAGTACAGGTGACCAGGAAGGGTTAGTACAGGTGACCAGGAAGGGTTAGTACAGGTGACTAGGAAGGGTTAGCACAGGTGACCAGGAAGGGTTAGCACCACAGGTGACCAGGAAGGGTTAGTACAGGTGACCAGGAAGGGTTAGTACAGGTGACTAGGAAGGGTTAGCACAGGTGACCAGGAAGGGTTATCACCAAATAAAATAAAATAAAATGTATTTATATAGCCCTTCTTACATCAGCTGATATCTCAAAGTGCTGTACAGAAACCCAGCCTAAAACCCCAAACAGCAAGCAATGCAGGTGTAGAAGCACGGGGGCTAGGAAAAACTCCCTAGAAAGACCAGAACCTAGGAAGAAACCTAGAGAGGAACCAGGCTATGAGGGGTGGCCAGTCCTCTTCTGGTTGTGCCGGGTGGAGTTTATAACAGAACATGGCCAAGATGTTCAAATGTTCATAAAATGACCAGCATGGTCAAATAATAATAATCACCACAGGTGACCAGGAAGGGTTATCACCACTGTTATAGTGTGGACACTATATAAATAATTACATGGTTATTATTGGCATTAACCGTGACCTTTCCCCTTTGATGATGTCATCACCAAGAGTGAGTTCTGTGCAATTTGTAAGTCGCTCTGGATAAGAGCGTCTGCTAAATGACTAAAATGTAATGTAATGTAAAAACAGCCCTAAAATCCAAATTAGAGCATGACAGACGTAGGTTTACCATGTTGAGAAATAAGGTGATGAAAGAAATCAGACAGGCCAAGGCAAACTTTTTTATTAACATAATTGGTGAGGCAAAGGGAAATTCTAAATTGATCTGGGAGAATCTAAAAAATTTAACAGGGAAAGACCATAGTAATACAGCAAAAAGACTAGAAATCATGGTGAATAACAATCTAACACAGGATGCAGTCGAAATAGCAATAGCCTTCAATTCCTACTTTATTGACTCTGTCAAGGTACTGACACAGAACCCCTCCACTGGTTTATTGGGCTCAGTGCTAGTGAATGACGCTCAACCTGTCTTCATCATAAGGGAGGTTTCTGAGTCAAAGGTGAACAAGGTGATTAGCTCACTAAAGAACTCTAAATCCAAAGATGTGTTTGGGCTGGACTCTACCTTTCTTAAAAACTACAAAGAGTCACTAATTGGCCCCATTACTAAGGTCACCAACACATCTATTGGTCTGGGGGTGTTTCCAAGGGTATGGAAGTCAGCCATAATAACGGCCATCTTTAAATCGGGCGACCCTGCTGACGTGAGTAACTACAGGCCCATTAGTATACTACCTGTAGTGTCAAAGGTTGTTGAAAAGTGTGTAGCAGAACAACTGATTTCCCACCTCAACAACAGCCCCTTCACATTACACTCCATGCAGTTTGGCTTCAGAGCGAAACACTCCACAGAAACGGCCAACTGCTTTCTTCTGGAAAATGTGAAGTCCAAGATGGACAAAGGGGGCATTGTTGGGGCTGTGTTTCTGGACCTAAGGAAGGCTTTCGATACTGTTAACCATGAGATTCTCATCACAAAATTGTCCAAGTTCAACTTTTCCCCCGATGCCTTGAGATGGATGAAATCATACCTTGAAGGCAGAACTCAGTGTGTCAGAGTGAGCAATGAGCTGTCGCCCACTCTTAGCTATGATGTGGGCGTGCCCCAAGGGTCAATACTGGGGCCCCTCCTGTTCAGACTGTACATTAATGATCTGCCTTCCGTCTGCACTGGGTCTGAAGTTCAAATGTATGCAGATGATACAATGATATATGTGCATGCAAAGAGGAAACAACAAGCTGCACAAGAACTCACTACTGTAATGGTCCAGGTTACAAAGTGGCTCAGTGACTCGTGTTTGCATCTCAATGTGAAAAAAACAGTTTGCATGTTCTTCACAAAGAGGGCAACAGATGCTACTGAGCCAGATGTCTATGTGTCAGGGGAGAAACTCCAGGTGGTATCTGATTTTAAATACCTTGGAATCATACTTGATTCCAACCTCTCTTTTAAAAAGCATGTGAAAAAGGTAATTCAAATAACCAAATTCAACCTAGCTAATTTCCGATTTATACGAAATTGTTTGACCACAGAGGTAGCAAAACTGTATTTCAAATCGATGATACTCCCCCACTTAACATACTGCTTGACTAGTTGGACCCAAGCTTGCTATACAACATTAAAACCTATTCAGTCTGTCTACAAACAGGCTCTCAAAGTGCTCGATAGGAAGCCCAATAGCCATCATCACTGTTACATCCTCAGAAAGCATGAGCTCCTGAGTTGGGAAGATCTTGTGCAATACACCGACGCATGTCTTGTATTCAAGATCCTAAATGGCCTGGCTCCCCCTCCACTCAGTATTTTTGTTAAACAGAAAACCCAAACATATGGCAGCAGATCCACAAAGTCTGCCATGAGAGGTGACTGTATAGTTCCCTTAAGGAAAAGCACCTTTAGTAAATCCGCTTTCTCTGTGAGAGCTTCCCATGTCTGGAATACACTGCCATCAGACACACATAACTGCACCACATATCACACTTTCACAAAATACATGAAGACATGGCTAAAGGTCAATCAGACTTGTGAACATAATCCCTAGCTGTGTATTGCCGCTTTCCATGTTGTCTGTTGTCTGTAGCTTGTGAGGTGTGGAAACACTTTGTTGTTTTTATGGATTTTGTCTTGTTGCTTTTTGTTCTATGTCTGTATGTATGCTACATCTTGCTGGTCCTATGTTGCTCTGTCTTTATGCTATGTCTTGCTTGTCCTATGTTACTCTGCGTGTGCTCACTGTTCAATGATTGTCTATATTGTAATTGTTTTTAATAACCTGCCCAGGGACTGCGGTTGAAAATTAGCCGGCTGGCTAAAACCGGCACTTTTACTGAAACGTTGATTAATGTGCACTGTCCCTGTAAAAATAAAATAAACTCAAACTCAATCTCAAGGGATGGAGATGGCCGCTAGTAATGTGAAAAATATTCAAAATGCCAACATGAAAGTTGTGCAGTGCATCAGGTGACAAAAGAGGTGGCAGGGAAAAGCAGTGGAATGTTTCAGATGTGGAGGAACACATTATGGTAACAACTGTAAGTTCATGGAGACTGTCTGTCACAATTGCAACAAAAAGGGACATTTAGCAAAAAAAATGCAGAGGTCCTAGGAGCAAGCCAGAGGGTGGGCGGACTGGGCTGGGCAAGTTCACAGCACCAAAGCCTCAGTCAGCAGCGCACCACCTAGAGAGCACAGAGGAGGAGGAAGAACATTGTTCCTACAACATGTTTAATGTGAGGGAGCCGCGCGCAGAGCCTATCTATGCTACAGTGGAGGTAGATAGAAAGCAGATGAGGATGGAGGTTGACATGGGGGCCTCTGCCTCTGTCATAAGTGAGGAGACCTACAAACAAATCTGGGGCTCAAGACAGGTTTCTGCCCTCACACCGGCAGGGATCAGACTGTGTACGTACACCGGGGAGACCATACCATTGCTTGGGGCTCTAGAAGTGGACATTGCATACAACAGCCAGGAAGCGAGAGCACGGCTCCTGGTGGTGAAAGGGAATGGGCCTAGTTTACTAGGGCGTGACTGGCTAAACAAAATACAACTGAACTGGGGTGAGATAAAACACACCTGAGTGACTGAGGATGTCATTCAGAAGTACCCAGAGATTTTCAAAGATGAACTGGGCACACTGCAGGGCACTGCAGTTAAGCTGTTTGTGGATCCTCAGGCCGAGCCTTGCTTTTTCAAGCCCAGGACAGTGCCTTACGCCATGAAAAAGAAAGTGGAAGATGAGTTGGAGCGGCTGCAGGAAGCAAACGTCATTACTCCCATTCAGTTCTCCCGCTGGTCAGCTCCTATCGTTCCCGTTCTGAAAAGTGACGGCACGGTGCATATATGTGGGGACTACAAACTCACCATCAACAGGGCCTCTAAGCTAGACGCTTACCCGCTGCCACGGGTGGAGGACTTGTTCGCGACACTGGCAGGAGGCAATACGTTCTCAAAGCTTGACATGAGTCACGCCTACCAACAGCTCCTCCTGGACGAGGACTCAAAATAGTATGTCACAGTCAACACGCACAAAGGCTTGTTCAGGTACAACCGCTTGGTTTTCGGAGTGGCGTCCAGCCCAGCCATTTTCCAGAGGACAATGGACAATCTGCTGCAGGAGATCCCTCATGTAGCAGTGTACCTGGATGACATCCTGGTTACAGGGGAGACAGAGGAGGAGCACCTCCACCATCTGGACCAGGTGTTAAAGAGATTCTCTGAGGCAGGGCTGCGCCTGAAGTGTAGCAAGTGCACATTCCAAGCACAGAGTGTGACATACCTAGGTCACAAGATCACAGCGCAGGGTCTGTGTCCTGTGGAGGACAAAGTCAGGGAAATCAAGGGTGCTCCAAACCCCAAGAATGGGTCAGAGCTCAGGTCGTTCCTGGGCATGGTGAACTACTATGGTAAGTTCCTCCCTGAGCTGTCAACAGTGTTGGCTTCACTTTATCAGCTGCTCCACAAAAACTGTAAATGGAAGTGGGGGCCAGCACAAGAGAAAGCTTTCAAGGAAGTGAAAGCACTACTACAATCAGCACAACTTCTGGTTAATTTTGACCAAGACAAAGAGATCATCCTGTCATGTGACGCCTCGCCCTATGGCGTCGGGGAAGTACTCTCTCATCAGATGGAGGACGGGTCAGAGAGACCCATTGGATTCGCATCACGTATGCTGACGAGTGCTGAGAAGGGTTATTCACAGTTAGACAAGGAAGGTCTGGCCATAGTCTTTGCTGTGAAACGCTTCCATCAGTACCTCTACGGTCGTCATTTCACCATATGCACTGACCACAAACCACTGATGAGCCTTTTTAGTGAATCAAGATGCATTCCGCCCCTGGCTTCAGCAAGGTTACAGCGCTGGGCCCTGACACTGTCAGCTTACCAGTACACGATAGTGTATAGAGCGGGGAAGGACAATGCAAACGCAGACGCGCTCAGCTGTCTCCCGTTACCAGAGATGCCTGCCACAACTGTGGTGCCTCCCGAGACAATTTTCCTAATGGAGAGATTGTCAAACTCACCTGTGAATGCCAAGCAGATCAAACAGTGGACAGACCGGGATCCTATCCTGTCCCAAGTGAAAAGATTCCTGATGCAGGGTTGGCCTCCTGTCATAGAGGATGATGGACTAAGACCTTATGCAAAGCACAAAACTGAGCTGAGTGTGCAGGATGGCTGCATACGCTGGGGGTCCAGAGTGTTGTTCCACCCCCTGGCCGTGCACAAGTCAAGGATGAGGTCCATGAGGCTCACCCGGGTGCCTCCCGGATGAAAAGTTTAGCCAGATCTTACATCTGGTGGCCTAACATGGATCAGGAGGTAGAATACAAAGTTAAATCATGTTCTGAGTGCCAGATCAACCAGAAGATGGCGCCGCCCGCGCCACTACATCTGTGGGAGTGGCCTGACCGCCCATGGTCCAGGCTGCACATAGACTTTGCAGGCCCTTTCATGGGCCACATGTTCCTTGTCATGGTGGACGCGCACTCCAAGTGGCTGGAGGCGCACATCATGAGCAACATCACAACCATCGAAAAGCTTCGGCAGGTGTTTGCAACCCATGGTCTGCCGGACTCTCTGGTGTCCGACAACGCAACAACGTTTACCTGTGACTTGTTCCAAGAATTCATGCAGAGAAACGGGATCCGCCATGTCCGCAGCGCCCCGTTTCACCCGGCCTCAAACGGCTTAGCGGAGCGGGCTGTGCAGACACTGAAAGAGGGGCTCAAAAGGATGACTGGGGGAACCATCACAACTAAGCTCTCTCAGTTCTTGTTCCAGTACCGCATCATGCCACAAACAATAACAGGACAGGCTCCAGCAGTGATGTTAATGGGCAGAAAGCCAAAAGCTCACCTGGATCTACTGCGTCCAAACATCAGAGCACGAGTGGAACGTAAGCAGGAGAAACAAAAAGAGAGACATGACCACCACGCGAGGGAGAGACAGTTAAAACCCTATGACACTGTCTACATTCGCAACTTCACAAGCAGCCAACGCTGGTTGCCAGGTATCATTCTGAGTCAGAGTGGTGCCGTCTCCTTTGTGGTCAAACTGACTGATGGTCGAGTCATGCGCAGACACCAGGACCACCTCCGCCTGCACTATGACAAAGACAAGACCATGTTTTCAGACGGAACAGCTGTGGGTGATGGTATACAAGTTGAAATCCCACAGGAAACAGCATCTGAGGAACAGGGGCATTCAGTGGTTCCAGCAGAGGGTGATGGACATTCTCTCACAAACACCCAACCCGCTCCTGTGCCCTCAGACCCAGCTCCACTGGGACACGCCTTACCTGTGTCTCGTAGCACACCAGGAGTACTGCGCAGATCACAGCGTAGTCACAAGCCTCCTGAAAGACTAACTCTGTAGTTGAGACTGAGAGACTCGTGGTGTTAGTGTTTGATTGGAGCAGCAGACCTAGTTGAAAAGACATAAGGACTGTCATATATATATATATATATATATATATTTGTTTACATTTACAGTAACACCAGCAGAAGTTCTACAGTGTGGTGTAGTAAAGAAAAGAAAACACTGATGTGGTTTACTTGTTAACCTTATGTTTTCCTTACAGGGGGGATTTAAATTGAGGGGGGAGAAGTGTTATAGTGTGGACACTATATAAATAATTACATGGTTATTATTGGCATTGACCGTGACCTTTCCCCTTTGATGATGACATCACCAAGAATGAGTTCTGTGCAATGTGATTCTACCACCGGTTGAGTGGGCTATATAGTTCTGCTATATTTGTACCGTTTGTACCTGGCTGTACACCTTTTAGTTATTGGGTTGAAAGTAAAGGAAAGTAATATTGAAATGCATGTGGTCATTCCTTGTCAAATTACTACAACCACAAATGACCAGGAAGGGTTATCACCACAGGTGACCAGGAAGGGTTTGCACCACAGGTGACTAGGAAGGGATATCACCACAGGTGACCAGGAAGGGATATCACCACAGGTGACCAGGAAGGGATATCCCCACAGGTGACCAGGAAAGGATATCACCACAGGTGACCACGAAGAGTTGGCACCACAGGTGACCAGGAAGGGTTAGCACCACAGGTAACTAGGAACGGTTAGTACAGGTGACCAGGAAGGGTTATCACCACAGGTGACTAGGAACGGTTAGTGCAGGTGACCAGGAAGGGTTATCACCACAAATGACCAGGAAGGGTTAGCACCACAGGTGACCAGGAAGGGTTAGAACCACAGGTGACCAGGAAGGGTTAGCACCACAGGTGACCAGGAAGGGTTAGCACCACAGGTGACCAGGAAGGGTTAGCACCACAGGTGAGCAGGAAGGGTTAGCACCACAGGTGACCAGGAAGGGTTAGCACATGTGACCAGGAAGCGTTAGACAATAATTTTAATTTTCAATTCCATTAAGTGAGTGTGGAAGAGGTGAAAAAAATGATTGCTGTCAACAATGACAAGCCACCAGGGTCTGACAACTTGGATAGAAAATTACTGAGGATAATAGCGGACGATATTGCCACTCCTATTTGCCATATCTTAAATTTAAGCCTACTAGAAAGTGTGTGCCCTCAGGCCTGGAGAGAAGCTAATGTCATTCCGCTACCTAAGAATAGTAAAGCCCCCTTTACTGGCTCAAATAGCCGACCAATCAGCCTGTTACCAACCCTTAGTAAAGTTGTGTTTTACCAGATATAATGGTATTTTACAGTAAACAAATTGACAACAGACTTTCAGCATTCTTATAGGGAAAGACATTCAACAAGCCCAGTACTTACACAAATGACTGATGATTGTTTGAGAGAAATTGATGATAAAATGATTGTGGGGGCTGTCTTGTTAGACTTCAGTGCGGCTTTTGACATTATTGATCATAGTCTGCTGCTGGAAAAACTTGTGTTTTATGGCTTTACACCCCCTGCTATATTGTGGATAAAGAGTTACCTGTCTAACAGAACACAGAGGGTGTTCTTTAATGGACACCTCCAACATAATCCATGCAGAAATCAGGAATTCTCCAGGGCAGCTGTCTAGGCCCCTTACTTTTTTCAATCTTTAGTAATGACATGCCACTAGCCAACGTGTCTACGTTAGGGGATGACTCAACACTATACATGTAAGCTACTACAGCGAGTGAAATCACTGCAGTTAGTTTCAGAATGGGGGCCAAGGAATAAGTTAGCCCTAAATATTTCAAATCTAAAAGCATTGCATTTTGGACAAATACTTCACTAAACCCAAAACCTCAACTAAATCTTGTAATAAATAATGTGGAAATTGAGCAAGTTGAGGTGACTAAACTGCTTGGAGTAACCCTGGATTGTAAACTGTCATGGTCAAAACATGTTGATACAACAATAGCTAAGATGGAGAGAAGTCTGTCCATAATAAAGCGCTACTCTGCCTTCTTAACAACACTATCAACAAGGCAGGTCCAACAGACTCTAGTTTTGTCACACCTGGACTACTGTTCAGTCGTGTGGTCAGGTGCAACAAAGAGGGACTTAGGAAAACTGTAATTGGCTCAGAACAGCACGGCTGGCCTTTGGATGTACACAGAGATCTAACATTAATAATATGGATGCCAATCTCTCCTGGCTTAAAGTGGAGGAGATATTGACTTCATCACTACTTGTTATTTGTGAGAGGTATTGACATGTTGAAAACCCTGAGCTGGCTGTTTAAATGACTAGCACACAGCTCAGACACCGATGCATACCCCACAAGACATGCCACCAGAGGTCTCTTCACAGTCCCCAAGTCCAGAACAGACTGTGGGAGGTGAACAGTACTACATAGAGCCATGACTACATGTAACTCTATTCCACATCAGGTAACTGATGCAAGCAGTAGAATCAGATTTAAAAACAGATGAAAATACACCTTATGGAACAGTGGGGACTGTGAAGCAACACAAAAATTGGCACAAACATGCACACACACACACACACACACACACACACACACACACACACACACACACACACACACACACACACACACACACACACACACACACGATAACATACGCACTATACACACACGTACACATGGATTTTGTGTTGTAGATATGTGGTAGTGGAGTAGGGGCCTGAGGGCACACAGTGTGTTGTGAAATCTGTTATGAATGTATTGTAGTGTTTTTAAAATTGTATCACTGCATGTTTCTAACATTTATGGTTGAGATCTAGGCTGGATTCTGGCCTGAATCACTCCCCATACACATGAGGCTATCCCTGCCCTATGTCTGTGCTCTCCTATGAGAGAGGTGGAATGTCTGCAATTTCCAGCTATAGCTTTTCCCTTATGTTCTCAATTTCCCATTTATTCTGAAATATGTAAAGGCGACAAAAAAATTGCAATCAATTGCCCCACATGACCAACAAATTATCACTCTGATTATACAGAAAGGTTTTATTTTCCACGGACACTTTTGAAATTATAAAATAACAATATTTTGTTGTATTGCATTCTAATTATATTCTATTCCAATACTATTCTATACTAACAAATAGAAAAGGTTCATAAATAATAGTCTAATAGGCGAGAAGAAAACATTTACTTCAGATCAGTTGCCAACTTAGCGACTTTGTCACTATATTTAGCGAGTATTCAGACCCCTCTAGCGACACATTTTCAAAGAAATCGACTAGCGTCAAATCTAGCGACTTTTTCTGGTGTTATTGGAGACTTTTGGAGACTCTGACGTGAAAGCACGTATCGTTCTTACTCTTCTAAACGAGCAGCGGGTGCTGCCGTGGGCCCCACCTTCGTCCCAAAGCACTCACAGGCAGCCCAGTCCTCACGCAGCAGTCCCTCCCAGCTGCAGTCAGAGCAGGAGATGTTCACCCCTCCGCGTCTAGACTGCAAATGAATCGCTCATGCGGGAAGCCGCCGCTGGCTGATCCCGCCCTGGCTTACATTCAGGCAGGGATGTAAAATGTTCTTTTTCTAAAATAAATCACTGCATTTGACTCACACAGCCTCAGTCACTTACTCACCTTGTCCACTGTGTGTGTGCCTCTCTGTGACATAAGCTAAACATCTAGCTGGCTAGCTCATCATGTCTCAGTCTAAACTGTACACTCAAAAATACAGAAAGGAGTGAGTGGGAATCAAACCCTGAATTCAAAGGCTGGTTGAAGCCGTTTATTGGAGATGATACACGGGCATACTGCCTGTATTGTAAGGCTGATTTCTACGCCAAACTTAGTGATGTAAAAAAACACATGACAACTCAAAAACATACTCAAAAGGCAAAGCCTTATAACAGTTCCACCCAAAACAAGCTGCCATTTATGGTTTAAAAAATTTACTCTGCAAAAAAGGCTGAGGCCACCATGGCATTAGCTATCGCTGAACACTGTTCCATGCTGGCATGTGATCACATTTGAGAAGCATGTAGAGCTGCTTTCTCAGACTCCACTGCTGCTACCCACTTCAAAATGCACAGGACAAAGTGCAGAAAAATGATTAATGGTGTTCTAGCACCTTACTTTCTGAAAAAGTTGGTCGCATATGTGGGTGACCAGCGTTTCAGCCTCCTCCTTGATGAGTCCACGGATGTAAGTGTTTCTAAGTACCTGGGGGTTGTGATAAGGTACTTTAGTGACACCAAGCAGTGTGTTGTCTCCTCTCCTAGTCTCTTTCCCAGTATTAACTAACTGTTGTGGGGTGTCTCCTCTCCTAGTCTCCTTCCCAGTATTAACTAACTGTTGTGAGGTGTCTCCTCTCCTAGTCTCCTTCCCAGTATTAACTAAATGTTGTGGGGTGTGTTGTCTCCTCTCCTAGTCTCCTTCCCAGTATTAACTAACTGTTGTGGGGTGTCTCCTCTCCTAGTCTCCTTCCCAGTATTAACTAACTGTTGTGGGGTGTGTTGTCTCCTCTCCTAGTCTCCTTCCCAGTATTAACTAACTGTTGTGAGGAGTGTTGAATCCTCTCCTAGTCTCCTTCCCAGTATTAACTAACTGTTGTGGGGTGTCTCCTCTCCTAGTCTCCTTCCCAGTATTAACTAACTGTTGTGGGGTGTCTCCTCTCCTAGTCCTGGGAAGGAGACTAGGAGAGGAGACAACACACACCACAACAGTTAGTTAATACTGGGAAGGAGACTAGGAGAGGAGACAACACACCCCACAACAGTTAGTTAATACTGGGAAGGAGACTAGGAGAGGAGACACCTCACAACAGTTAGTTAATACTGGGAAGGAGACTAGGAGAGGAGACAACACACCCCACAACAGTTAGTTAATACTGGGAAGGAGACTAGGAGAGGAGACAACACACCCCACAACAGTTAGTTAATACTGGGAAGGAGACTAGGAGAGGAGACAACACACCTCACAACAGTTAGTTAATACTGGGAAGGAGACTAGGAGAGGAGACAACACACCCCACAACAGTTAGTTAATACTGGGAAGGAGACTAGGAGAGGAGACAACACACCCCACAACAGTTAGTTAATACTGGGAAGGTGACTAGGAGAGGAAACAACCCACAACAGTTAGTTAATACTGGGAAGGAGACTAGGAGAGGAGACAACCCACCCCACAACAGTTAGTTAATACTGGGAAGACAATTGTATCAACATTTCTGGGGCTTGTTGAGTTGGAGGGAGAAGATGCCAAATCTATAGCCCGTGCTGTTGTGGCTTTCCCCGAGAAGTGTTGTCTTAAAAAAGAGAAACTCCTGGGCATAGGGACTGACAATGCTTTGGTTTAACAATGGGGTCCATAAAGTGCTGAAGGAGGAGTATGGCCTCAAATATCTGGTTCTTATTCGTTGTGTGTGCCGCTCTATGCAGCTTGCTGTAAGTCATGCTTCCAATGGCACCATCCCCCGTAGTGTGGAGTACTTGGTACGAGAGTGTCGTGTCTTTGGGGTACCATTAAACTGAAGACATGTTTATCAATTAACTCCCTGTAATTATTATCACGCGATCAAACTGATTCATCGTTTAATTGTAATTAACTAGGAGATCGGGGCACCAAGGAAAATATTCAGATTACAAAGTTATAATTTTCCTAATATAACTTTCCTATATTATAACATTATATATTATATTCTATTATAGTATAGGCCGATTATCTTCTGGTTTAAATGGTGTATTTTACCTCGCGTCCAGTCTCATTCCAAACGTCGTAAATTGTTGTATCTGCATGAACCCAGTCTTTACTAAGAGTCATCCATACATCAATTGTCTTAAAATCATTTATTTACTAAACTAAGTAATTCACATAAAGTATACAAACAGTAATTATCATCACAAAGAATTGGTAGAGTAATGTGCCCTAGTGGCTAACAGGCATGGCTGGTGTCTTGTAGAACAATGGGTCATAAAATGTTCAGCTGAGGAGGTACACAGAGTTCATTAATATTAACAATTGACATGCTAATCAATTGCACATGAACGCTCACTCATTTGAGAACAATTGCAATCAATATATATTTACGCTCAGTGTGTCGTCGGGATACTTGTTGAAGAGTCGTTCTGTTGGAGAGTTCTCTCTCTCTCTCTCTCTCTCTCTTTCTCTCTCTCGGTTAGAATGGATCTTTCAAAGCGACATTCATTAATGTCGTTATAGAATGGATGTTTCGTTGGTCTTCGCGTTCAATGATATAATTTACTTAGCTGCAGACTAATAATTAATATCAAAGACTTGTTCTTATTCTGTCGGTATCAATAGTCTAAAAGTTAACCACGTGGTATAGTTCACTTTCAGTAGAGTACTTGGATGGTCAAACCTATTGGCCAACTCGCGATGGAGTGGAGGCCGGGTCTGGAGAAATGTAAATCAGGGTGGGTTTTATAGTGACATAGAACAGCTTGTCACATGACGCCTGGTCCTGTCTGTGTCCCTGGGGGCGTGCCGATGACTGAGTTAAGCTTGGTACAGAAATACAATTCTATCACATTAACATCAGTACATAGCATCTCAATGTATTACAAATAGCTTTATCCTTATTAATACATTCTATACAACCATGTGGATGCAAGTCCCATCGCTGAGGCTATTATATAAACAGTTTTATGGTAATATAGCTATATTGTCTCTTCTGAGTATCACAAAATTGAACCAAGCGGACCAGTTCGTAGCTGGATTCTTCACCAATCTTTCATACCTTCTCCAGAACCTAAATGTCATTCGGTTCCCCAATTCTGTGAGTTGGAAGAATTTCCTGTGTCTCTCTATGGGACATGTGGCAAGAGATTCTCCTCTTAGAGTTTTACAACCCTTTCACACAGGGCCTGGGTGGTGGGAGGTAGGTTGGGGGATGGTGCAAGGGGGGAGGGGGTCAACTGTCCTCCCTGTACTCAAAGAGGCCAACGTCATGACAAGAGACTTATATAACTGGTTTTCAGTGTCTCCAAAGCGCAGGGAGGCCTACAAGGACATATATGAGACCATCAACTGTGGGGAGAAACCTTTACAGATAACCAAGGTGTGTGCCACACATTGGCTCTCCATTGAACCCGCGGTTTCACACATTTTGGACCAGTGGCAGTTGCTTAGACTGCATTTCGCAGTCACCAAGTCCAGTGAACACTGCTACATGGCTGAGGTTTTATACTCCATGTACAGTGATCCTCAAAACATATTGGATCTGACTTTTTTGAAGTCAGTGCTGGGTGAGGTACAGTTGGCCATCAAGGCTTTTGAGGGAGAGCAAGTACTGGACAGCTTGGTTAGCCTGATCAAGTCTGTGAACAGCAGGGTGCTGAATCCCACTGGCAAATGTTGATGTACTCAAAGGGCCAATAGATGGATACCTCAGTCCCCAAACCGTAACCTTGGTTACCTTTTTGAGTCAAAGGCAGCTGAGCTCCACCTTGCGCCTGAGGATGAAAACGATGTCCGAAAGCGGTGTGTAGCCTTCACCATCTCCCTCACTAATGAGTTGAGGGTGAGACTGCCGGACAACATCGAAGCATTGCAGTTCATGTCAGTTTTCAATGTGGAGGAAACTCTAAAGCACAATAAGAGCCCTGGAGAAATATAAAAAAATAGCCAAGCTCATTGGCTACTCTCCTGCAGAGATAGACAAGATTGTCCAGCAATGGCGTGCCATCCATCTTAGTAAATGGAATGAGACAAAAAACACACTGGGCTTCTGGAGTGAGATTTGGAAGTTCAGGGCCGCAGCTGATATCAACCCGTTTCAAGAACTTGCCATGGCTGCTGTGTCTGTGTTGTCCTTGCCACACTCGAATGCTGAAGTCGAGAGAGTATTCAGCCAGATGAGCGTGGTAAAAAGCAAATTTAGAAACCGGATGTCCTTGCAGACCCTGAACTCCATCCTGTACATTCGATATGGACTGAAGCTGTCTGGTGAGGCTTGCTATGAGCACCAGCTGCCTGATAATGTTTTGCAGCTTTTTGGCACATCAGCTGCTTACTCATTTAAGTCAGCTCCCTCAGTTGCTGAACCTGCCATAGAGAGCCTTGACCAAAATGACGATGACCCACTCTTTCTGTGAGCCAGCACAGCCTGTGTGTGTGTGGAGGGGGGTCTGAAAAAAAACTATTAACCTGAATTAGGGCCAGACTAGTTACCATCATTTTCTCACATTGCCATTGACAGTTTTTTTTATTGTCTCTTTTTGGTCCATTTAGATTGTAAATGTAGACTGTGTACAAAAAAAAAATTTATGGTTAAAAATGTTTGTTTTACTGTGACTTGTTGTAGGCTCCTAAGTGGACCATAAGGTTAAAAACCAAACCAAATTAAGAAAACTAAACTAAAAAACAAAAAACAAAAAAATTAAATAAAAACTAGGTAACTCCGCCAGAGTGTCTCTTTTGGGTCACTTTTGTACGTCCCAAGCCCGGATAGAGGAGGAGGGTTGGAATTGTGACAGAAGAAAGTTCATTTGTAGTTCTAAACATATTTAGGGTGTTTTTTTAACTCACTTTTTTGTCTCTCCCACGACATTATTCCTCTCTCCTACAGCGTCCATCACAATTACATGGACAATTATACAAATTTGATGATTTAGCGACTTTTAGGACAGACAATAGCTACTTTCCTTACTGAGAGGAGTTGGCAACACTGCTTCAGATAGATACCAGTTGGGAAATAGGAGTGTATTTCTAGGTTTGTCCAGCAGATAGAGACACACCCTAATAAACACAAAAGGTTGGAAGAACGATGTGGCAGACCAGGCAAATTGAAAGTGAGCAATCATGAATCATCACAGACTGAAGAAGCTTGCTAACATTAGTCCTTATTCATTATTCTATTAGCTGACAACCGTTCATTGAAAAGCTCAGTTAAGAGTTGCATGATTCAGATATATCCATCATCATAACTCCTCTCTCAGCTGAATTAATTGATAGAGATAACAATCAATAATTATAGCGTTAGCAAGCTACATTTCACTTTTTTTTGGTCGAAGATGGCTGATGCAGATTTCGGTTTCGCATCTGTGAACGGAGTGTTGCCTGTCGATGTGGACCCTGCAGCAGCTTTCTTAGCCCAGCAAGAGAGCGAAATAGCGGTGATAGAGAATAACGACGACGGCGGCGGAGGACCGGGAGCTTTGGAAGGATCCGTTGAACAACCACCGGCAGCGGATTCACCTGCTACTGGAGAATACGGTAAGTTGCTAGCTATGCTAAGTTAGCATGTTAACTAAAACTAACTCCTAACTAGAAGTACATAAATTAAGACCCCCAAAAAAGTAACTTTTATTAGTACCATAGCTAGGTAGTTAATTCTTACCAGACAACTTAGTTAGTTAGCTAGCTAAGTTAGCCTGGCTTTTAGTTAGCAAACAAGCTAACGTTAGCTAGTTAGTTGATTGACAGCTGTCAGTGTAAACAGTAAGGTTAGTTGGAGCAGCAGCAACACACCACACACCTGAGTTGAATGACTCAAGTTTGTCCGATAAACTTGTTTTTGATGTGATTGTGTAAAATGTATTGAAGTTAATCCTCAGGCTAAATTAGACTAGCCAATATAGGTGCTAGTTTACGTTACTACCCAAGCAGGTGTTTCTGCATTCTTGTCACTTTATCTATCCACCCCTCGAAAGCAAATGATGACTAGCAAGGTCAGAATAATGTAAAGCATGTCATATGTTTGTTTAAAGCCGTTTCTTTGTTTCGTCTGCCAGATGCTGGGTTTGCAGAGGCATCAGCAGCCACGGTAAACGGAGACATGTTTGAGCTGGTAAGACAATAACACTCCTAATGGGAATTCACATTTCTATCAAATAAAATGTTCTTGGATATGTTTTATTGTAGGTTAGTTTTGTAAGTGAGGCTGTACTTATAGCAGATGAGAACATACCTGAAATAGATACCTCTTTCTCAATGGTAAGTGAATTGTTAACATGTAAATCTGCCCATATCCGATATGTCTATGTCCTGGGAATTGTTTTTGTTTCTTACAACATCATGCTAATCATATTAGCCTACATTAGCTCAACTGTCCCGAGGAACGGGACACCGATCCTGTAACTTACAGGTTAAAATTCCAATTCCTCCACATTTCAATTACTTAAAAATCTCAAACCAACTATACATTGTAGAAATTAATATACAGATATTGAAAGCATTTAATGAGAAATAAAAAGGTGTGCAACATGAAAATATTGTCTCATTTACACTAATTTATAAACGGTCCCTAACTAGCCCCAGAGATAGGCAGTCCAAAGTTAAACCTATTTTGCCACGATTGCACACCAGTTGGCTGAAGCTAATTGGTGAAAGAATTTGGCTAACTCTTCCCTCCTGCGAACACACACAAGACACTTTTGAATTGTCATGGCTCCTGGTATTTCTTAATGAGCCAAATCTAAACGAGTCCAAATCAGGAAGTTCAGCAGCATTTCTGCATTTGCTCCTCAGTGTCCAGCTGTTACTATTGAATCACCTGGTGGTCCTCATGCCTTATTAGTGCTGAGCAATTAGTGCTTCTTGAGGTCAGTTTCGGTTAGATTATTTATTATTAAAAAAGAATAATAATAATCACGGATTTCAGTTTTTATTTATTATTTGTAGACATTAAATGCATTATGTGGGATGAATGCTGTAACAACACAGAATAAAACAATGAATAATAGTCCCAAGATTGTAGTGACTGTCAATTACTGCTTATCACTTATTAACCATCATTTATTAATTTTACTTTATAAAATATTAGTTTTATTTGATTTCTTTATTGTTTCATTCCAAGTCCTCATCTCTATATAGCTGCTGTCTGACATAAATCATTATTTTAGTAGATATTCAAAGTAAATAAGACCTACTATTATGACTGCTGAATGCCAACTATCAATCACTTAGATCATGTATTTTCAGGCTCGCGAAGCAATTGCTTTTTATCCCTCTCGATCGCTCGTTCTCTTTTTATCTCCGTGTCTGCTCCGCACAGACCGGACAAGTTTAAGCGGGCGCACAATGGATTTATGGTCATTGTAGTTAATTACCATGTTTTCTGCGCTAAACTATGTAGAATATCGGCCTGTTGGAAACTATATAATTGGCATTAGATCAGAATTGGGCTGCTTGTGTAAACGCAGCCTATGACTGGTGGTCCTTATGTCTCATGCCTGGACCTGGTTCTTCTCCCCCCAGGAGTCCAACGGTCCATCGGACAGCTATGCGGCCATCGCCCAGGTGGACTCTCTGAGAGCAGAGCCTGAGAGCCTGCGTAAGTGGAGGGAGGAGCAGAAGGCACGGCTGGAGCAACTAGGTAAGTAAACAGCAGAGACTATAGTGTGCCCCAAATGGCACCCTAGTCCCTATATAGTGCACTACTTTTAACCAGGGTCCATAGGGCTCTGGTCAAAAGTAGTGCACTATGTAGGGAATAGGTTGCCAGTTTGGACAGAGAGCTACTTCAGACTTACCTATAACTACGATACATACAGTCTCTACCACTACGATACATGCAGTATTATGTCCACTCATTGTCCACATTGACACCTAAATGTCTCATTTCCCCCTACCAGCTAAAAAGCGAAATAAAAGACCTGGGGGGGGGGGGGGGGGGGGGTGAAGTTGATTAGTCTGTCTATTTCTGTGTGTGAACCACCCTTCATTTGGGTTCCACTCAGTGTCATGTCCTGTATGGTATGCTGGAGTTGGGCTTGTTCTTGCTGTATTGACTCTATAGTTGATCTCCTGAGAAAAGAGCACCATCCTCTGTAGCTCATACAATGCATTGTGGACTAAAACGTTTCATCCTGGGTAGTATTCATTAGTGCACACCGTAGCAAAACGTTTTTGCAACGGAAAACGAAAACAAGCTATTATTATTATTGGACAAATTCAGGTAGTCCTCCCCATTTCCACCTGTTTGCTTCCGCTTCGTTCCTACTGAATAGGACCCTGGTATTGTGCCTTGTTCTGTTGATTGTGTATTGATCATACCATCACCCTGTGTGTAATGTGAACCCTGAAGACTCTGCGTCCAAGGCTGCGGAGGCTGAGTGGAAAGAGAAGGCCAAGAAAGAGCTGGAGGACTGGCATGTGCACCAGATTGAACAGATGGAGAAGAACAAGTCCAACAACAGGTTAGTTCCTACCTAGCTCTGTTTAGTTCCTACATGGTTCCCTCAAAACTACAGGGATGCAAACTAGTCACCTTTTGGTGAAATTCCCCGTTTTGAATCCGAAGTAGGTGACCTACTTCCTAGGCTCAGCCAATCATTTGACATAACAGAATGCAGCACACGACTGAAGAGAGAAGAGACGACCAACTTACTAGTTACAGCATCAGCCTGCACTCTGAAAGACAGTTGGCCAGTTAACTTACAGCAGCGCGTCCCCTGAACGATAACGAAGAGGTACTGTAGGTGAGAGGCCTGACCACGGAGACCGGGGTGAGAAGGTGATGAAGCAGTACTTCATGAGCTGTAACCGCAAAAAAACTGAAAAACAACTGGCATTTGGAAAGTTTGAGGTGAAGGAGACGGTGTGGTGGAACAAGTATTGTTAGCATTGTGAAGTATCTTGCTAGCTGGATCGAATTCTCCGTTAGCTAGCCAGAGAAATGTTGAGCAACATTAGCCAATTTAACTGATCAAATTATTGAGTTTATGGTGTGAAAATGAGCTGGCTCATAAAGTCAGACAGCTAACGTTACAACATCAGATGAGCTAACGTTAGTAACCTAACCAATTTTCTATAGTATTAACTGGTATACGACTCCTTGCCGTTCCTCAAGTTATAACGCGTTAGTTGCTTCCTGAACCCTGGCAATCTGTGTGAAATGTTAACTAGCTAACGAACTAACTACTATCTGTGAAGTAATATTTTCCCTCTAAAGTATGTGGTTAATTTTCAGAATGAGAGAATTAGTTGAAAATGAGGTGTTGCTTGTTAAACAGGTGGATTCAGGGATCAAGTGTAGCTGGGCCTGGCTTAAGATGGATTCCACTATAGAGGTGAAAGGAACACCACACACTTTCCCTTTCTCACCTTTTCAATAAAAAGGGCTATGCCAGGTGTACTCTGCCTGAAAGAGATCAATTATGCCAACAATGGGTATCATGCTGTGCTGGAACATAGTAGAGATGTCCACAGGCAGAAAGTGTACAATGTAATAATGTGCAGTGTAGCCCAAATATATTGTTTTAGTTGTGTTGAATTTGACAGTGTAACACGTGTGAGTAAGGTGGGATTATTACATGTTTTACTCAGTGAATGTTATTTTTGCACACATGTAGCCTTGTGCACTTGATCAATGTCTACTATAGTGGCCACTATAATAGAACGACAATAGAATCCCTGTTTTGTTTCATTCTATTTAAAGATGTTTTTTTCTCTCCAAGCGTCCTGTTATAAAGGCTGTCATGGTAACGAGCGTCCTGTTATAAAGGCTGTCGTGGTAACGAGCGTCCTGTTATAAAGGCTGTCGTGGTAACGAGCGTCCTGTTATAAAGGCTGTCGTGGTAACGAGCGTCCTGTTATAAAGGCTGTCCGTGGTAACGAGCGTCCTGTTATGTCATTTGCAGTAAAGTCTAGGCAACAAATAACATTAGATTGCTTTTGTTACATTTTTTTAGCTGTGAGTTCGGTTCACATGAACCACTTTTTATTTTACACACAGAGACTGATCATGTAGATTACATTCGTTGTTGTTTAATTAGTTAAAACCAGTATTCCCACCTAGCAGGGATGTATTGCATGTTTCAGTGTCACCTTTTTGGGCCGTCACCAGTTTGCATCCCTGAAACTAACATAACAGGAAATACAAGTTCAGACAAAATATGAAATGTAAATTGTATCTGTAGTAGTTAACTATGAGAATTAAGAGCAATGATGTGATCAGAATGTGTGTTTCTGTGGTTATTTCCTTGAGATCAGATCAGGAAATAGGATCTGTTAGCTTAAGCTTAAATAATTTCGATAGACTGTCACAGAAAGTTGACTTTATTCATGTACCTAAAATATGTATTATAATAATAACATGGACAGGATTTCCTGGTAAATAGCTTAAGCAGAGTGGAAACTGTAACAGCTGAGCTAACCTCGATGCCCCCATAGTTCCAATGTTTTGTTGGCCTGCTTTTTGGAGCAGATAGATATTGCTCATTATTCAGGATTGGTAAGAAATACAGATATCAGTTTCTATGCCTGAAGGATCAGTCATTTGTGTACTATATCTATGTCACCAAGCTGAACTGTCGTAAAACACCTGAACTGTCGTAAACTAAGGAAGTAACGAAATGACACGTAACTTCTCATTGCGTTTAACTATTAACTGATGTTTAACTAACTATTAATTACCTATTTTAATGCCCTCTATAATCCTACACTTCAATTACTACCAAAGTATTTCTCTCCCGGTCGCTTTCCTTTCTCTCTGTCGTAAACATATTTTATTCTCTGGGGTCTTTGCTTTTCTGTACTAAAACCAACCTTCTCTCATGCTTCCCAACAGACGTTGTCTAAGTCTGGCAAGTTAGCAGCTTGTCACTACAGCTCTGTTTCTCAATGTAATGTCCCTGTGAGAGTGAGTGAAGTGAGTGAGTAAAAAACCAACAACCTGGTTCTCTATATAGTGTACCACTCCAAGGCCTATAGGGCTCTGTTCAAAAGTAGTGCACTAAATAGGGCATGGGGGGCATTTGGGATATACCCTAAGGCTAGAAATGTCCATTGACCTATAAATGTCAGGTTGCAGTATATCTGGCCATTGTCTAGTCTAAACTGCTGACTACTGTGGACTATGATGGTTGAGACAATGTTGCATTGTCCTATACACTGACTGTACAAAACATTAGGAATGCCTATGTTGACTCCAATGCTTCCTTCAGTTGTGTCAAGTTGGCTGGTAGTGGATCTCTACTCTGAATAGCTTGTTCCATCTCATGCCACAGATACTCAATTGGACTGGGCACTGGGGACTGGGCAGGCCACTGCAATAAGCTGGAGTCACTCGTGTTTGTGGAACCATTCCTGGACAATCCTTGCCTTTTGGCATAGGGTATTATCCTGCTGTAAAAATACACTGTTGACATGGAGGGATGTACCTGATTGGGTATTATCCTGCTGAAAACATACACTGTTGCCATGGAGGGATGTACCTGATTGGTATTGATGTTCAGATATCTTATGGTATTAAAAACGTTTGATCAAAGGGGCCCAATGTGTGTCATGAAAACACACCATCACACCACCTGCCTGTAACGCTGACATGAGGCATGATGGATTCATGTACTCGTGGTTTCCTCCATACCCTAGTCTTCCAATCAGCGTGAAACAGCAGGAACCAGGATTCATCAGACCAGGCAATGTTTTTTTTTTTTTCTCCAATTTTCCAGTGTTTTCGTTCCTACTGCAACTGCTGTGTCTTGGTTTTGTTGTTGCTGAAAGACGTGGAACCCTGTAAGGTCGTCGGCTGCCATACCCCGTTAGTTTCAAAGTACGAGTTCTACATTCGTTTTATGTATCTGTCAAGTTGACTAACTGTAGCCTGTCTGTTGCTCTGCATAACTCGTGTCAGCCTCCCTTTGTCCTCTTTCATCAATGACCCGTTTTCATCCACTGGCCTGTCGTTGGCTGGATGTCCTTTTGGGTGGTGGACCATTCTTGATACACATGGGAAACTGTTGAGCGTGTGGGAAAAACCCAGCAGCGTTGTAGTTTTTGACTCAAAACGGTGCGCCTGTCACCTACTACCATACCCTGTTCAAAGGCACTTAAATATTTTGTCTGGCCCGTTCACCCTCTGAATAGCACACATACACAATCCATGTCTTAAAGCTTAAAAAATCCTTCAATAACCCGTCTCTTCCCCATCATCTACACTAATTTAAGTGGATTAAACAAGTGACATCAAAAAGTGTTCATAGCTTTCACCTGGTCAGTCTACAATGTCGTGTTCATCTGATGGAACCCCCCCCCCCCCTGTTGAAGCTTGTTAGTTCTCTGGCCTTCTGTCACTGTGGCTTCCTGTCCTACCAACTCTTAACTCTGCGTGTTGTGTGACACTGACTCATCTCTCTCTCTTTTTTTTTTTCCTGCTGTTTTTTGCTCTGAACACCTAGGCTCGCTGATGAGACTTTCTACAAACAACCCAGCTCTCAAGTGATACACTTTGTGTAGGTTTTAGAACTCTTCTGCTTTTGGTATAGGTATTGTCTTGGCATTCTACCCTTTTTTTTAACAAGTTTGTTACCTGTAGTTAAAGGCGTTTGCATGTCCCAACTGTGAAACAAACACATTAGTTAAGCTCCATTTTGGGTCCCGGAGGGGCTGATTTGACTTATGTCCATAAATGACAACAACAGTGTTCATTGTCTTTCATCCTTATAATTTCAGTTGTGATCATTTGCCAGAAATGCATGTAGCCTATTTTCAATACTGTGTCTAAGTTTTAGTCAAATGTGACTAAATATGACCCACTGTGAGTCTGTGACCTGGAAGTGATTGAGGGGCTAGGAGTCTGTGACGTGGAAGTGATTGAGTGTTTTGAAAAGTGAAGTGTTTTGGCAGCATGGCATGTCAGTGGTACTAATCTCTATGGGGCGGTTTTCCTGACACAGATTAATAAAATGTTATTTCAAAGGAGATGCTTATTAGTCCAGAACCAGGCTTAATCTGTGTCTGGGAAGCCGTCCCTCAAACACCTTGTCCAACACCTCATCCGTATCTCCCTTCCCCTTCCTTCTCTCCTCCAGAGCATCTGAAGAGGCCTTCCTGTCTGAGGCTGACAGTGACAGCCCAGGGACAGAGTGGGAGAGAGTGGCCTGTCTCTGTGACTTCAACCCCAAGACCAACAAGACAGCCAAGGACGTGTCCCGGATGCGCTCGGTCCTCATAGCCCTCAAACAGACACCTCTGGTGCGTTAGTACGGCCAATAGAATGGAGGGGTGGTGATGTTTCCATTTTTTTTAAACGCCTGCTCTTGAGTTATGAACCCTGGTTTGCGTTAAGGCAGAATGTTCTAGGCTCTTTTCATATCTACTCTTGGTTCAGGGTTCTTTATATGTTCAGACCCTCCTGTTTTCTGTTATGTCTCTAACATGTGGAGGAAAGGTATTGTCTCTCCCGCCATCTTTCCTTATTCCGATATAATGTATCCAGTGGATATAATATACCTCACTTAACATGAATGACTGACTGCTCTCTGTCCTTTTAACTTCCCACAACAATGCTTCTATTTGACCACTACATTACTGACGTTAAGAAAATATTGTTACTGTAAATTCTTTATTAAACTCCTTCCCTCTCATAAAGGGAAGGGGCATTGGTTCAAACCTCTATCTTTCAAGCATGATTCCTCTCCCAGTATTTAGGGTGTGAAGTATTCTTTTATCAAATAACAGATTAGGTTAAACTCCACTATAATTTGTATTTGATTTAATGTGTAGGTGGAATATAGCCAGTCCTGTTCAGGTACTACATTAGGAATAGGATCTAAACCACTTATGCCAGTTTTTTGAATTAAGAATTGATTCACGGACCTATTCATTTACTGTTGTATAATATTCCTAATTGATTATTTAACGGTAGCTACTGTAATTTCCGGACTATGGAGCGCACCCACTGAATTAAAAAAAAAATATTATTTTGAACATAAATAAGCGGCACATGTCTATAAGCCGCAGGTGCCTACCGGTACATTGAAACAAATGAACTTTACACAGGCTTTAACGAAACACGGCTTGTAACAAAAAAAAAAAACTATTTGCAGTAAACAGTAGCCTACCAAGAAAGTCATTGGTCACTATCTTCCTCCTCCTGTGCACTGAAACCACTGAAGTTATCTCCTTCGGTGTCGGAGTTGAATAGCCTCAGAATTGCTTCATCCGATATTGGATCGTTTTCATTATCGCTCTCGTCACTTTCATCCGGAGGCAAATCCCCCGCTGAGCCCTCTTCAACACGCAGCAGTCCAGCCTTTCGAAACCCGTTGATGATAGTGGATTTTTTGACAATGCGCCACGCTGTTAGGACCCACAAATTTGAAAGCGGGAAAAATCCATATATTAGCCGCGTCATTGTTTAAGCCGCGAGGTTCAAAGCGTGGGAAAAAGTTGCGGTTTATAGTCCGGAATTTACGGTAGTAATTTGTCCTGAAATTTTAGATGCTATGAGCTTGTGGCCTTTGAACTCCTGTCACTGTTTGTACTTTTCGCAAGATTAATTTCCTTCCCAAGCTTGACTATTTATAGCCTGGTTTCTGATCTGTTTTGTGCGGTCTTGCCAAACGGGACAATGACCCTTTTTCTACATGTGGTCTAGGCGATGGTCATAGAAGTTGACGGCACAAACAGACCTGAGACCAGGCAACGTAGTCTGTTCCAACAAAGTAGTGTCTTCACATCTAAAGAATCCTATCATTCTGAGGTTGATCCTCGGTAAGCATCAGAAGAAATCACATAATAGGGGGCTTGTTATGTCATGGTTTTTAGGCCGAGGCTGCGGCTCCTTGGGTAACCCCCCCCCCCCCCCCCAAGAGATTGATTTGATTTTATGTTATTAAATCAGCACCATTCACCAGAGTAGCCTGGATGTATAGAAACCCCACATGTGCAGAATCTTCGAGACGTTTAGCCCCCGGGAAGAAAGCTCCAATAAAAGTGTGATCTATAGCCACTCTGTTCAGAGTCCTATCATGGCCATATTAAACGACATGAATGAACACTAGTCTAATGTTGAGTCATATTTTCAACCCCCCCCCCCCCCTTTCATTTTCAGCTGCATTTCCTGTGAATCTGTGATCAACTTATCTATTAGGATGGCATCATCCAGCCTCACACAGATGAGAATGTTACATGGGAACTGGAAAACTCTTCATCAAGCAAAGGGTTTGTGTGAGCATTAAATAAGACTGTACTATACACAGGGGCTATTTGGGAAGACTGGAGACCATAGGCTTACTGGTAAAATGTACTAGGAAAGCCCTGGGCTGTACCTCTTCCTCTCTTACCAGAGCCTACAGTGACAGATTATCTTAACCAGTCTATAGAACACCCCTTACTCACTATATTGGTCCTAAGCACTTGCGGTTCTGGGGGGGCCAGTGCCCCTGTGACAATTTTGGACCCCCTTGTGGCCCTCTCTAAATGTGGAGTATGAAATAATTTTTACATAACTAATTTTTGCTATCGTTCTTTTTTTTTACATCCGTTATTAGACAGTGGCGACGCGGAACACTAATGATTATGAACATGGTCTTTTGCCTGCTAATGCATGCAATGCAGTGAAGAAAACGATATGACAACAATAACGTCTAATGTAACTGGCCCCTCTAACAGTACAACTGGCCCCAGCTTGGCCCCCCCAGTTGAAATGGTCTAGAACCGCCAATGGTCCTAAGAGCCAAAGTATTACAGCACACAAACGATGAAGTTTTACATTTTTATTAAAGGGACAGGACTCTGTGTTTTACTTGATATGGTTAATACATGGCAAATGGAACTGACAATACATGGTGCTAAAAAGGTGGTTCTGAATCTTGTAATAATTCTCTATTACAGAAGGTGGATCTAACAGATAAGCAAGTGGTAGTGGGTTGGCTGTGTGTTTACATATGTGGATGGCTGCATTGCACTTTATACAGTTACACAATTATGTTTTAAACTCAAGGCAGTCTGTGCCGTGCTTGCTTTGCCATCTGCAGGACAGGGTGTACATTTCATTTGACTGGATCAGCCCAAAAGCACAGTTAAGGAAGTCCAGAAAAAGGAGAGAGAGAGAAAAAAACAGTTTGTTGGCCCTTTTTAAAATATCTGTTCTGTTAGTCTTTCTACATATTCAAACAACATTTCATTCCCACCACGGTTCTCTCCGAGAACATGACTGGCATGAGGTTCCAAAAGGCCTGGGTCGTATTCACTAGCCACCGAATGCTAGAAAACAGTCTGAAACAAGGAGGGACTACCTGAACTTGTCTAATAACAAACCTTGTTTTTAGTTATTTCCCGTTGCAAAAAAAAAAAGGTTTTGCAGTAAATGAATACAACCCTGATGCTGCTCAGTCTATCTTCAGGGCTGTGGTGAACACGCCGAAGATAATAGCTACTACAGTGAAGCCTTGTGCGAAGATACGTCCTCTCATCAGGAGCTGGGACTGTCGGGTCTTGCCTTGTTTGAAGGCTCGGAGACCGTACATCAACGCTCCAGCTGTACCGAGACAACCTGGAGAGAGGAGAAAACAATTCGGTTTTTCCATAAACGGTCTGAAAATAGCTGATGTGAAAGGAGGTGTATTCAGTAACTTCCATTTAGTTTCACAGTGGTCTCAATGCTTGTCTGTTTTGGTTTGGAAGACTGAAGGGGAGGGAGGGTCTAAAGGTGTACAATCCATTGTACTGTAAAAGAACAAGCAACCTGACTGGGTAAATCTTAAGATATTTTAGGCCTGACTGTATGCAATTCATCCTGTAACCACAGGGGAAAGAAGAGCCACAGAGAGCACGCCCAATGTGTTGTAGTGTCCGATGTTATATTCACATAAACGTCCAATAGATACTGACAGTTACTGACCTGTGTAGTCTACCACCCAGTGTATGACCCATTGATTGCACTAGTTTACCATTTATAATACATGTTTTGTTTTATGAAACTCCTTGACAAGGTCATTATGGCCCCTGTAATGTTTCATAACGGGGCTTGGAACACGGCTATGTTCCAATCAAATAATCAATCCGTGGACGCCTTTTAGTGTACCTTATGGGGTCCACAAGGACACACTGTGCATGACACGTCTAGCTGGCTGTTAAATTACTAAATTAGCGGTTAAATTGATTGTATGCTGTTCCCCTTGCTAGCTATCAAACGAGTTAACATAGTTAGCTAACTAGCTCCAACAGTGTTGTCTCTTGGTCGTAAGTGAATGACCAAATAACAGTCTTATTCAATGCATGAATCATCTAACTTAGTAACAGTATGTATTGAAGCCAACTAGGTGGTACAGCTGTAGAGTTACAGTAGCCCCCTTATGTAACTGACCTATAGGGACGAACGGGTTCTCCTTCGACTTCCTCATAAACTTCTCCTGGAAAGTCTCTTCTCTGGGTCGCGATAGAGGTGTAAATCCGTCTATAACCGGGGGCTTGGATAAGTCGAGCATCGGTAAATGGGTGGTTGACGCCGACTGTTCAGGAACAACCGGGGTAGTGGCAGCTGCCATGTCTGCGGAGTGTCTGTTCACCGAGCTCCGGTTCCTACAGAGGGAGGCAGTGTTGCCAACTCCTCTCAGTAAGGAAAGTAGCTATTGTCTGTCCTAAAAGTCGCTGAATCATCTCATTTGTATAATTGTCCATGTAATTGTGATGACGCTGTAGGAGAGAGGAATACTGTCGTGGGAGAGGCAACAAGTGAGTTAAAAACACCCTAAATATGTTTAGAACTACAAATGAGCAAGCTGCAGAGAGTGGCACACACCAAAGGACGTATTTCCACTGGTCTAATGTCTATTCCTCGTGTTTCTTGGCCCAAGCAAGTCTCTTCTTATTATTGGTGTCCTTTAGTAGTGGTTTCTTTGCAGCAATTCAACCGCGAAGGCCTGATTCACACAGTCTCCTGTGAACAGTTGATGTTGAGAAGCATTTATTTGGGCTGTAATGTCTGAGGCTGGTATCTCTAATGAACTTATCCTCTGCAGCAGAGGTAACTCTGGGTCTTCCTTTTCTATGGCGGGTCTATGGTTATTTGAGCGATGTACATGGACAGATCATGTCATAAATGTTGAAACAAAGTGTAAAGAAGGTGGTGAATCTTATGCGCTCGGTCTCTGGTTATGAATGGGGTTATGAATGGGGTGCTGACAGACAATCGTTGATGGCTATTCAAAGAGCTCTCTGATCAGGACGACGATTGATTTACGATGTATAGTTTGTGGAACAGCAGCGAAGACTTGGCTTCAGAAGCTGGACAGAATCCAGTATCTAGATTTAAGAATATGTATTGGTGCATTTAAATCGCCATCCGTGCGTGCCTTACTAGTGGAGGCAGGTGAGATGCCTTTGGATATACGGCATATAAAATAGTCATTAGCTTCATTAGGTTGAAAGGCTGTGAGGTTGACCATCCTGCTACTGTTCTAGATTTTTACTTATTTATTTTTTACTTATTTATTTTTTATTTCACCTTTATTTAACCAGGTAGGCTAGTTGAGAACAAGTTCTCATTTACAACTGCGACCTGGCCAATATAAAGCAAAGCAGTTCGACACATACAACAACACAGAGTTACACATGGAATAAACAAAACATACAGTCAATAATACAGTAGATGACTGTTGGGAATATACTAATAGACAAGGCAGTGGTTTTAGTTAGACAGTTGGAAAGCTTGCTGATGAGGGTCGTTTGAGGGAGTTGGAGGTTGGCCCTTCTGTGGTGATAGGGGATGTTCCTCCATGGTTACTCCAAGATCCTGTTATTGATCTAACCTTGGTAGATTAAAGAAAGCATACTCAGTTGAACTGTTGCCGATAATAGTTGCCCTCCAGTGGGTGGAGGACGTATGTAACAGTATTGCTTCAGTCCCTCTCCTCGCCCCTAACTGTGCTCGTACCAGGGACCCTCTGCACACATAGACAACAGCCACCCTCGAAGCATCGTTACCCATCACTCCACAAAAGCCGGGGCATTTGCAAAGCAAGGGGAACAACTACTTCAAGGTCTCAAAGCGAGTGACGTCACCGATTGAAACGCTATTAGCGCGCACCCCGCTAACTAGCTAGCCATTTCACACCGGTTACACGTACAACCTGTTAGAATTATATTATGCTCATAATTCTCTGTCTGTATTGAATAGTTTATCATCTGGTAAATCTAATAGGAGTGACCTACTATTGGAGGTTATTATGGAGAATTGAGAGACCTGGGTGTAGTAGTGAGATTCTGCTGGGCCCCAGCACATTCGGGTGTGGAAGGGAATGAAATTATAGACCAGTTAGCTTTGAAACAAGACATCATTTATATGAATGTTCCACTGGGTGGAGGTGAGGCCAAATGTAAGATCAGAGCCATTTTGATAGATGTGTGGCAGAAGAGATGGGACACTGAGCCCAAGGGCCGGCATTTATACGCCCTCCAAAGAAAGGTCGGTGGACTAAAATTCAAAGGTCAGATTAGAAAAGACGAAGTGGTGTTTGCTCGATTGCGCTTAGGACATTGTACATTGAACTCGTCATTACATCTGGTTGGCAAGCATGTGAATGGTTCATGTCTGGAGTGTATGGTCGATTTAACGGTGGAGCGTGTGTCGTTATATTGTTGTAAGTATGTTGAAGAGAGGGACAGATTGAGGTTGGAGGGGTTTGGAAGGCATTTGGGGGGATGAGGAAGGAAAGGTCTATTATAAGTTAGTAGGGCTCTTTTTTTTCTTCTCAGACGTACTTAGGTAGGAGGATTTAGAAATGTTGTAAACCGTGATTGACCACAGACTCCAGCACAGTAGGTGGCGCCATGCACCTCTAACGTTGGTTTGCGGACCGCCATTATATCACAGAGGAAGAAGAAGAACGAATCGTTCACAAACTGCAAGTAACTATTGGCGAGGTAAGATGGCGGCGCCAGAGGAGCAGGAATTATCTCAGGCGCAGACTGAAAAACTCCTTCAATTTCAGGTAGTCAACCTTTATTCGGCATACATTAATATGGAGTTATATATAAACTACTGTATGTTTAGATATATGATGGAAATTGTTTAAAATAAATCACGTTATGGGTGTAAAACTGCTTTTTTAACAATATCATTTTGATACCACCTTAGCGCCTCGGTTAACTAACTAACTAGCCAGCTACCGTTAACGTTATCTAACAACAAACCAATTATTTCCTCTACAAACTATTGTCATGAATTGCTTGTCCGTTCCCGCCCCCCCCCCCCCCCCCCCAAAAAAAGAAACACATCAGCAAATTTCAATCAGTGTATGGTGAATTAGGAAAATACATTTTGAACTTTAGTTCAATCTTGCAGGACTTGTCTTTAGCTACTTACAACTAGCTAGCTAGGCTGACGACAGTTGGCTAGCTAGGTCAGCAAAGCTAACGTTACTTTCGTTAAACTGTTCGCTGGATGATGGGTTTGAGAGTTATCATCACACACAACTGTTAGGACACATGACTGGTTAGTTTCCTAGTAAGGCCCCCCCATTCTGTTTCATCCAGACCCAAGATATGGAAATGTCCTGTAGGGGATTCGTTGAATCTTAACATCTTCGCATTCTCACCTATCTATTGGAGATTGGTCCAGTGGTGTGTACACTAGTGTTTAGATCTGAGAATAATTATTTTTATATTTTTTTGATTTCAGGACTTGACAGGTTTGGAGTCTATGGACCAATGTCGTCGCACATTAGAACAACACAATTGGAACATCGAGGTAAGAACTGTCAACCCCAAAATACATGAATGGCTCTTTTTTTGTTGATGTGGGCCTTGAAGACCACAAAATACACAGGTCATCAATGCACAATCATTTCTGTGGTTGCACTGTTATGAGTGAATTACATACAGTGCAGTAATATATATATATATATATATATATATATATCATGACAAATGTTGCCTTAAATTCATCGTGATCTCTCTGCTCTTTGAAATGGTCATGGTTTTAGTCTTCCTTTACTGTCCAGGGTGAGATCAAATGATTGTTGTGTGTGTTCCCAGGCTGCGGTGCAGGACAGACTGAATGAGCAGGAAGGAGTTCCTAGTGTGTTTAACCCTCCGCCATCCAGACCCTTACAGGTCAACACAGCAGACCACAGAGTGTATAGCTATATTGTCTCCAGGCCACAACCCAGAGTACGTACACACATTCTCTCAAACTCGCTCTCGCTCTCTTTCGTGTGTTCTTCTCTTTGCTCATATGTCACTGGTAAATTGTTCTTGCATCTCAATTTTAAAGGTATACTCTGCAATATGACATTCGCATACACAGTTGGGGCAACCTCCTGTTTACAGAAATCAACTCCATAACTGAAATCATCCAGCAGACAGCTTTCCACTGTTCTGATCATCATGTCTCATCTGGTATTTTTCTTACTTTTTCAGGGATTAATAGGATGGAGTTACTACATGATAATGCTACCTTTCAGATTGACATATTACACACTTCTGGACATATTTAGGTAATACAAAGAAACTATATTTGGCCATCAGTTCCCGTTTATAAACATGAGCTGCCTGACGTTTCTGTGTAAAAGTGACTGATTGGTTCCCCCTCCTCCCAGGTTTGCCCTGCGGTGGGTCAGGCCAGACCCTCGTGGACGCGTCACAGACCCTGTGGGTGACGTTGTCTCCTTCATCCATAGTTTTGAAGAGAAGTACGGTCGATCGCATCCAGTGTTTTACCAGGGAACATATAGCCAGGTATGTTACTCAGGTTACTCAGTCCAGTTTCAATCTCAATTTGGGATACTAGTATAGTACCTTGACCATCCACAACAAGTATATTGGAATGCAAAAAGTTGACACACGCCAAGTTTTATTTTATTGAACAACTGACTAAATGGTTTTAAGGAAGTGGAATGTTCCAGAATCCATATAGGTTCAATCCATTTAGAACATACACTACATCAACAAAAGTATGTGGACACCTGCTCGTCCAACATCTCATTCCGAAATCATGAACATTAATATGGAGTTGGTCCCCCCCTTTGCTACTATAACAGCCTCCACACTTCTGGGAAGGCTCTTCACTAGATGTTGGTTCATTACTGCGGGGACTTGCTTCCATTCAGCCACAAGAGCATTAGTGAGGACGGCCACTGATGTTGGACGATTAGGCTCACAGTCAGCGTTCCAATTCATCCCAAAGGTGTTAGATCGGGTTGAAGTCAGGGCTCTGTGCAGGCCAGTCAAGTTCTTCCACACCGGTCTCTATAAACCATTTCTGTATGGAACGCGCTTTTTGCACAGGACATTATCATACTGGAACAGGAAAGGGCCTTCCCCAAACTGTTGCCACAAAGTTGGAAGCACAGAATCATCTAGAATGTCATTGTATTCCGTACCGTTAAGATTCACTGGAACTAAGGGGCCCGAACCAGAACCATGAAAACAGCCCCAGATCATTATTCCTCCTCCACCAAACTTTACAGTTGGCACTATGCATTCGGGCAGGTAGCGTTCTCCTGGCATCCGCCAACCCCAGATTCGTCCGTGAAGCGTGATTCATCACTCCAGAGAACGCGTTTTCACTGCTCCAGCGTCCAATGGCAGCGAGCTTTACACCACCTCAGCCGACGTTTGGCATTGTGCATGATGGTGATCTTAGGTTTGTGTGCTGCTGCTCGGCCGTGGAAACCCATTTCATGAAGCTCCCAACTAATAGTTATTGTGCTGAGGTTGCTTCCAGAGGCAGTTTGGAACTCGGTAGTGAGAGTTGCTGTCGTGGACAGATGATTCCTACGCGCTTCAGCACTTGGCGTTCCCGTTCAGCTTGTGTGGCCTACCACTTCGCAGCTGAGCCGTTGTTGCTTCTAGACGTTTCATCTTCACAATAACAGCACTTACAGTTGACCAGGGCAGTTCTAGCAGGGCAGAAATTTGAATAACTGACTTGTTGGAAAGGTGGCATCCTATGACGGTGCCATGTTGAAAGTCACTGAGCTCTTCAGTAAGGCCATTCTACTGCCAATGTTTGTCCTATGGAGATCGCATGGCTGTGTGCTTGATTTTTATACACCTGTCAGCAATAGGTGTGGCTTAAATAGCCAAATCCACAAATTTGAAGGGGGGGGTGTGTGTGTGTGTGTGTGTGTGTGTGTGTGTGTGTGTGTGTGTGTGTGTGTGTGTGTGTGTGTGTGTGTGTGTGTGTGTGGTGTACAGTTGAAGTCAGAAGTTTACATACACCTTAGCCAAATATATTTAAACTCAGTTTTTCACAATCCCTGACATTTAATCCTAGTAAAAATTCCCTGTCTTAGGTCAGTTAGGATCACCACTTTATTTTAAGAATGTGAAATGTCAAAATAATAGTAGAGAGTGATTTATTTCAGCTTTTATTTCTTTCATTGCATTCCCAGTGGGTCAGAAGTTTACATACACTCAATTAGTATTTGGTAGCATTGCCATTAAATGGCTTAACTTGGGTCAAATGTTTTGGGTAGCCTTCCACAAGCTTCCCACAATAAGTTGGGTACATTTTGGCCCATTCCTCTTGACAGAGCTGGTGTAACTGAGTCAGGTTTGTAGGCCTCCTTGCTCGCACACGCTTTTTCAGTTCTGCCCACAAATTTTCTATAGGATTGAGGTCAGGGCTTTGTGATGGCCACTCCAATATCTTTACTTTGTTGTCCTTTAAGCCATTTTGCCACAACTTTGGATGTATGCTTATGGTCATGACCCATTTGCGACCAAGCTTTAACTTCCTGACTGATGTCTTGATGTTGCTTCAAAATATCCACATAATTTTCCTCCCTCATGATGCCATCTGTTTTGTGAAGTGCATCAGTCCCTCCTGCAGCAAAGCACCCCCACAACATGATGCTGCCACCCCCGTGCTTCACGGTTGGGATGGTGTTCTTCAGCTTGCAAGCCTCCCCCTTTTTCCTCCAAAAATAACAATGGTCATTATGGCCAAACAGTTCTATTTTTGTTTCATCAGACCAGAGGACATTTCTCTAAAAAGTACAATCTTTGTCCCCATGTGCAGTTGCAAACCGAGGTCTGGCTTTTTTATGGCGGTTTTGGAGCAGTGGCTTCTTCCTTGCTTAGCGGCCTTTCAGGTTATATTGATATAGGACTCATTTTACTGTGGATATAGATACTTTGTACCCGTTTCCTCCAGCATCTTCACAAGGTCATTTTCTGTTGTTCTGGGATTGATTTGCACTTTTCGCACCAAAGTACGTTCATCTCTAGGAGACAGAACGCGTCTCCTTCCTGAGCGGTATGGCAGCTGCGTGGTCCCATGGTGTTTATACTTGCGTACTATTGTTTGTACAGATGAACGTGGTACCTTCAGGTGTTTGGAAATTTCTCCCAAGGATGAACCAGACTTGTAGAGGTCTACAATTTTCTTCTGAGGTCTTGGCTGATTTCTTTTGATTTTCCCATGATGTCAAGCGAAGAGGTACTGAGTTTGAAGATGTACCTGTGGATGCATTTCAAGGCCTATCTCCAATTGACTCAAATTATGTCAATTAGCCTATCAGAAGCTTCTAAAGCAATGACATAATTTTCTGGAATTTATAAAATCAAATGTATTTATATAGCCCTTCTTACATCAGCTGATATCTCAAAGTGCTGTACAGAAACCCAGCCTAAAACCCCAAACAGCAAGCAATGCAGGTGTAGAAGCAAGCTGTTTAAAGGCATAGTCAACTTAGTGTATGTAAACTTCTGACCCACTGGAATTTTGATACAGTGAAATAATCTGTCTGTAAACAATTGTTGGAAAAATGACTTGTCATGCACAAAGTAGATGTCCTGACTTGCCAAAACTATAGTTTGTTAACAACATGTGTGGAGTGGTTGAAAAACAAGTTTTAATGACTCCAATCTAAGTGTATGTAAACTTTCCACTTCTACTGTCTGTGTAACTTGGTTGATAGCTGGTAGTGTTATAGACTGTGCTGTATTTGTTTCCCCCCTGTAGGCATTGAATGATGCCAAACGTGAGCTTCGCTACTTGTTAGTTTACCTCCATGGAGAGGACAACCAGGATACAGACCAGTTTTGTCGGTAGGTCCCATAACACAACATATGATCCGTTTACATGAGGCCAACATACACACACAAACAGAACCAAACCCCCTTTTTTGAGGGAAACCTGTCAATAATCAGTAGTTTGTTTATCTAGTTATAATTCCGGTTCTGTTGGTTTGAATATGTATTCAGTTGATTGGATGGAGGTATTCCTTGCGCGTTTCCATATTTGTGGCATGCTTGGTATGATTCATATGTTGTCCCCCTCTTCGTTATTAGTATAAATTATTTTCTCCTGAAGTGTACACTGTTTTATATTAATGATGCTTCTGTTTCCATCTTCCTCCAGCTCCACATTATGTACAGAAGAGGTCCTGACCTTCCTCAACACCAGGATGCTGTTCTGGGCCTGTTCCACCAGCAGGCCTGAGGGATACAGAGGTATACATCGTCTACTCTTGCATGTGTCTTCACTATCTAGATCTCCTAGAGCTGGCGATACATTCTTAAAAAAGAGGAACTGGCCTAATTCTTTACTCGTTGTTGTTGCTGTAAATGAGGACGTGTTTTCAGTCAGTCTGATCTGGTTAAAGATAAGTCAATCATCCGTGCTGGGAATTTAGGATGATTTGTCAGTCCTCTAAAATATGAGGGGGGAATCTCTTTATTTCAGTGTTTTAATCTGTGTTTGGTGTGTGTCTGTTTTTCCCCTGTGTATCTGTACCTCAGTGTCCCAGGCGCTGCGTGAGAACACTTACCCGTTCCTGGCCATGATCATGTTGAAGGACCGTAAGATGACAGTGGTGGGACGTCTGGAGGGGCTCATCCAATCAGAGGACCTCCTCAACCAGCTCACCTTCATAATGGAGGCCAACCAGACCTACCTGATGTCTGAACGCTTGGAGCGGTAAGGGACTTTGCAGAGCTGGGTTGCAGAGCTGGGTTGCAGAGCTGGGTTTCCGATACTTTAAAATCTATTCCAATAGCGGGCCATCTGGCACTTCAGACAAACTCAGAGTACGTGAATCTTTTTTTTTTTTTTTTCATTTTATGTATTTGAAACCCAGGTTTGATTTCTTATTTTACTTATATGAAAAATAATAATGTGGAGATGGTGTCTGGTCCTGGAGACGTAGTGCGATGACGTCTCCCATACATCTGTCTCTGGACCTGGATATGTCTCCCGTACGTCCGTCTCTGGTCCTGGAGATGGATGTTGTGTGCCTGGAATTTGAATTAGACCTCAGGAACTAGGTTAATGGAACGTGTGTGTGTGTGTGTGTGTGTGTGTGTGTGTGTGGGGGGGGGGGGGGGGGGTGTGTTCTTCCAGGGAGGAGAGGAACCAGACGCAGGTGTTGCGGGCGCAGCAGGACGAGGCCTACCTGGAGTCGCTGAGAGCCGACCAGGAGAAGGACCGGAGGAAGAGGGAGGAGCAGGAGAAGGTCCAGGCGGAGGAGGAGAAGATCCGGCAGACCGTCCTGGCCGAGGAGAGGAGGAGGAGGGTGAGGACTATTTTATACTTTCTCCTCTTTCTCTGTCTTATCAATATTTTTGTCTCCTCGCTCGCGCTCTGTTTGCCCGCGCTGTCTGTCCTCTCTAACTTCTCTCTCTGCCTACATGTAAAATGTTTTTTAATCCTGTGTTGTTGGCTAACTAATTCATTTTTTTTTTTTAGACGCTGGACGAAGAGAAGGAGCGCAAGTCAGAATGTCTTCCCCCCGAGCCCCCAGCAGACGACCCTGACAGTGTCAAGATAGTTTTCAAACTGCCTAATGACACCAGAGTAGAGAGGCGGTTCCTCTTCCAGCAGTCTCTGACGGTAAGACACAGTCTGACCGGACGAACACAGCTCTGCTCTAGTTAACGTACAGGTGATTGCATTTTAACTGTTGACTACCAGTGGAGCCTTGACTCCCAGTTCTACACAGCAAACTCCTAGTCACTCTTCCATGTGTAGTGTCATTTTAACAGTCTGATTTAACTGCCCTGGCAAATACCAATGGAACTTATGGTCTTGACAACAACAACAAAAAACACCCATCTCTCCCTTTGTGTTTCCAGGTAATATACGACTTCCTGTTCTCATTGAAGGAGACTCCGGAGAAATTCCAGATAGTTACCAACTTCCCCCGCCGGGTTCTGCCCTGCCTTCCCACGGAGGAGCAGCCCAACCCTCCCAGCCTCAAAGAGGCCGGCCTCAGCCGTTCCGAGGTCCTCTTTGTTCAGGACCTCACGGACGATTGACACCTAGCTAACCCTCTCCTCCAGCACGAGGAAATCAGCTGTTCTGTTTTTTTCCTTGTTTCTTCCCCCATTTTTCTTTTTTTTTTGAAATGGCCGTTGTGCACTAGGGGTCACTGTCTGAAATAATGAAACAAAAACTCTAACCCAAAATAATTTAGCCCACCGGCCAAACCGGATACTGTTGTTTTAAAAGGAGAGAAATGTGAACTCCCTGTACATACGTTAGATATTTAAAGAACAAGGTTGAAAAAGCACTTTTTTTTTTTTTTTTTCAATCAAAGTTGACTCTATAATGTAATTGTCTTGAGACGACCAAACAAGCAAAGGTTGAGTTTCCGTACCGCCTGCAGTTTAGAACGACAACACAGTTCAACAGGAAGAGGCCACAGTTTTCACATGTGGCTTTAACTATCTCTAGTATAATAGTCTGCCTGTGGTGATTCATATATGCCTATTTCTCCTGTAACAACATCAGAATGGGCTGGTCATGTTTAAGATGTCATTTTCCAACAACTATAAATTAAACATTTTAAAATGTTGTTGGTTTTGATAATATATTCCTGGTTGTCAGTGCTCTTTTCCCATCCCCAGTTCTCTTGGTCTGATAAATCTCAGCCTTCCTACCTGCTCACCTTGAAGCCGTGTCAGTTTTAAATATTTTTGTAGGTATGTGGGGAAAACAAATGTATTATGCTAACCTGAGTAAATACACATAGCCAAAAGTATGTGGATATCCCTTCAAATTCAGCTATTTCAGCCACACCTGTTGCTGACAGGTGTATAAAATCGAGTACACCGCAATGCAATCTCCATAGACAAACATTGGCAGTAGAATGGCCTTACTGAAGAGCTCAGTGACTTTCAACATGGCACCGTCATAGGTTGCCACAGTTTGTCAAATTTCTGCCCTGCTAGAGCTGCCCCGCGGTCAACTGTAAGTGTTGTTATTGTGAAGTGGAAACGTCTAGGAGCAACAACGGCTCAGTGGCAAGTCACACAAGCTAACAGAACGGGACCACCAAGTGCTGAAGCGCGTATCAATCGTCTGCCCTCAGTTGCAACACTCACTCCCGAGTTCCAAACTGCCTCTGGAAGCAACGTCAGCACACAAACTGTTCGTCGGGAGCTTCATGAAATGGGTTTCCATGGCCGAGCAGCCGCATACCTGCCTACGATCACCATGCGCAATGCCAAGCGTCGGCTGGAGTGGTGTAAAGCTCGCTGCCATTGGACTCTGGAGCCGTGGAAACATGTTCTCTGGAGTGATGAATCACGCTTCACCATCTAGCAGTCTGACGGACGAATCTTGATGTGGCGGATGCCAGGAGAACGCTACCTGCCCCAATGCAGTGACAACTGTAAAGTTTGGTAAAGGGGGGATGTTTTTCATGGTTCGGGCCCTTTAGTTCCAGTGAAGGGAAATCTTAATGCTACAGCATACAATGACATTCTAGACAATTCTGTGCTTCCAACTTTGTGGTACCAGTTTGGGGAAGGCCTTTTCCTGTTTCAGCATGACAATGCCCCTGTGCACCACGTGAGGTCCATACAGAAATGGTTTGTGAAGATCGGTGTGGAAGAACTTGACTGCCCTGAACAGATTCCCATCGAACACCTTTGGGATGAATTGGAACGCTGACTGTGAGCCAGGACTAATCGCCCAACATCACTAATACTCTTGTGGCTGAATGGAAGCAAGTCCCCGCAGTAATGAACCAACATCTAGTGAAGAGCCTTCCCAGTAGAGTGGAGGCTGTTTATAGCAGCAAAGGGGGGACCAACTCCATATTAATGCCCATGATTTTGGAATGAGATGTTCGACGAGCAGGTGTCCACATACTTTTGTTGATGTAGTCTCAAAATACTAGACATCACATTCCTTTTCTCTGCAGTACGAGAGCCTAGGGCTCTGGTCAAAAAGAGGACACTATAGGGAGCTATATGGGACTCAATCCTGGCATTCATGACAACTTCTAATGGTGATTACAGTGAAAACAGGCAAGGACACATTTAATATTGGTATACATCATACATTTATTAGTTAACTACTCTCAAAATCAGCCACAACTATTAAAAAAAATATGATCGCACGACTCGGTAAAGCAGAACTAGCAACTTTTCCTTTTAAAAAAGTACAAATCTGAAAAATGTCAATCAGTATACAGGTGTGTGTGTATATATAATACACTAACTAGTTAAATGCTACAAACAAGGATTTCAATGGAATGAAAACATTATAGCATTCAGAACCTTTTCCCTATTTATATATATAAGCATTTACATTTTTTCAAATCCAAACATGGCAAAAATGAGGTAACTGTAAAATGTGCAAGTACCAAAGCCAAACATCTGTTGTTTCTAATGCCCCTGGCCTGTTGGGTGGGAGCCCCCCTAGAAGCTGGAGGGAGCAGTAAAACAGACCACTATTCTCACCACAGCAACACATCATTGGGAAAACAGTGAATCTATGACACAAAGAAATAAAATCCAAAATAAAATTATTTTAGCTGATTTATTATTGGAACAGCATTTTATATAAAAAAAAAAAAAACATCTCCCTTTTGCACCACACAAGCTGTGAGATTATTCATTAATTGGATCACAGAAAGACTACAAGATTCTATTTCAAATTTTATGTTTTGAAGGTACATGAGGTTTTCTGGTATTTGGGACAGAAGAAAAAAAATCACAATATGGTCATTAAAACCTGCCAAATAATGTTTAACCCCCCGCCAAACCATGGCACTAATGTTTTAATAAGTGAATAAAAGGTAACACAGGAGGTTGGTGGGACCTTAATTAGGGAGGATGGGCTTGCTGTAATTGCTGGAGCGTAAATCAGCGGAATGGTATGAAACACGTTACCATGTCTTTGATTCCATTCCATTTACACTCCGTTCCAGAAATAATTACGAGCTGTTCTCCCCTCAGCAGCCTCCAACTGGTATCTAGATGTCAAATCTACATTGAGAGTTAGGTTATTCATTTGACAAACAAATCTTCTTTAAAAATGTAACTGACTTTTTTAAAGGCTATTAGCATAGCAACATGTTCTAAGAATCCATCTGATCCGATCCTCATGTCAAAACAGCATCATACCTAAATCAGATCAGAATGCATTTTCACTATGGCTTTCAGTTAACTAGGTTCTAGACATGTTTATTATCTGAGGCAATAACAACATAGCAGACATATAACCAAAACAACTTTAAAATCCTGGATTTCTCCCCAGTTCCAAGTCCAGGCAACTTAAAAAAAAAAAAAAAAAAAACTTTTTATAAAGCAAAATAAAATCTTGTAGTCATTCAGTTGGGTTACAAATGTGTGCAGTACAATGCATGGCAGTTATCAGCTGAGCAGTAACGTAACTCCACCATCTGAAGAACGGACCCGAAGCCAACTAGAGCTAGCTAAAAACCAGTTGGGACCTGGTAAGACATGCATGCATATTGAGCACCGTTTAAATAGTCCACCGTCCCCCATGGCTAGATATCTTTCACTGGAAATACACAAAATTGGTTTTTATTTTTTTTTTATAATTTTTTTTTAATCATGCAAACACCTTGTAGTTTTTAGGTAGGATAGTGTGCGTCAATGGCATGTTTTAAAATGGGATCACAAACTTTATGTAACTATGCATGTCTGTACGTCGCGTGGTTGTTCAAGAACACAAACTAAATTTGTAATTATATGATGAAATATCCACTACTCTGGCAAAAAAAACGTATTTTAATTGATTACATTAAAAATATGCGAGGCCTGAGGAAAACAACCAAGAAAATTCAAATCCAACACCAATATTTTCATGGCATCTGTCAAATTAGAACAGATTGTTTTCCTTTATTCTTATATACTGAGAGGCCCTGAGTGATTTTTTTTTTGTTGTTGTTTCAAACTCACAATATATGCCAGCGGACAGATATGTACACAGATTAACTCTCAAAGCTGTGGGTTTTTACTTTAAATTCATCAAGATGGCTTTTTTTCTTCTTCTTTAAAAGGTGGTAACACACACGTCACAAAGAGACTCACATTCGCTATAGAAAACATGGCAAGGTCCTTTTACACAAGAAAGCAAAATGTCCATCCGAAATGGTACATCTGCCTCGCAGTGCTTATTGGGGTAGTTGGGAATAGAAAGGAGTCCACCCTACTCACACAACACTTACAAAAAAAACACCCGGACTAACTTTTAATTTAAAAACATTTTTTGAACACCCCAACAACATTCCCTTTTGGAAGTCAAAGATAAACACAGAGACCCAAATGGCATTCTATTCCCTATATAGTGCACTAGCCCCTATGGGCCCTGGTCAAAAGTAGTGCACTAGTTCCTACGGGCCCTGGTCAAAAGTAGTGCACTACTTAGGGTACCATTTGGGACGCAAACCTATAGATGTCTAACAGTGTATCACTCTACCAAACACCACTCCCCCCTTCCTGTCCTGATCATCACTGTAAAAAGTAGTCAGCTCAGCTGGGACAAAGCCAGAGTGTCTGTCTTGTCAGGTCACTAGAGATGTTTACAACAGGGAGTTATAACATTCTTTTGTCTTCAAAACAAGACGATTATCGAGAAGCTTTTCACACTGAAGCTATGCAGCATACAACATGAATCTTTTACAACACCCATTAGTTAGCACGGCCTAACAACAAGACCTGACCAAGTTAAGTTGCCTTTTGGAATAGAACACATACCATTTAACCACACGCTTCCATGTTAGTGCTCTGACCTTGTCCTTTAACATGTTGTCTCTAAGATAGCTAAAACCAATAAATAATACCATTTAAAAATTATACTCTTAAAAACAAGTGGAAATGACAAAGGGATTTTTTAAAGATTAGTAAGTAAATAGGGTTTGTGCTTGTCAAGGTCTTGAAGGCAGATCTGAAATCTTGAAAGAGTATATATATAATATTGAATATTTGGCTCAAACAAATAAATGCCTGGTTCTTCCAAAAAACAGGAAGAATAATGTCCGTGTTAAAACCCATCACTCATTGCACATACTGCTGTCTGCAGCAAGCTCCACAGTTAGCGTGGGTGATACTGGGGTAGTGAAGGCCCCATCCTGGCCCCCTCACCGATGCAGCAGACATTTCCTACCCCCCCCCCCCCCCCCACACCGATGCAGAGGTGCAGCAGACACATTTCCTACACACCCCCGGGTGCCCCTCGCTGGGTGAGCCAGAATTACTTGTTTTTGTTTGTTTGCTTGTTGTTTTTTCCCTTAAAATTGCGACGTTTGATTAAAATATTGCTAGTCTGAATCAACAGTTTATGCAACCCCCTCAGCGCTGCCTGAGATACAGCCGGCCCGGCACTCACACAGGGCCAAGGCTGGCGAGGAGGATGGATGTGGTTAATTTGCAGAAAGGGCAGATGACTTCACAGACAGGCAGTGCTTTGTCCCCCTCCTCTCCTCTCTCTCTGGGGGCCGATCTGAGGACCTTCCCCTTCACCAGAACAAAAAGGTAAACTCCACAGCATATTCTCCTCCTCCATCCATCCAGTCAGTTGTATCACAGTGTGGAACAACAGGGCGTAGAGGAGCGGATATATCTCCAACAGGTCGGTGGTGGACCATCATTCTCAGTGCCAGATGTGTCCATAACCTCAGGCTAATTTTAACCACAACAAGTCATATTTTCACAATAGCATTAGCAGATTGAAAAAGAACACAAAAGGTAACGAACTATTGAAATCATCAATACATTATTGCAAAACATACATTATTGACAGGTCACTTTGCCCATCAGTCACCTACACAAACATGCATCTATGACGGTCAGTCAGCCAGGCTTCTCCTCCCAAGCCAGTGGAATGGTCTAGTCTCCTACAGTACTATGACGGTCAGTCAACCAGGCTTCTCCAAGCCAGTGGAATGGTCTCCTACAGTTTTAACCGTGTTGAAGTATTTCCATTATTGGTCTGCTGATTGAACAATGTGTGACGCCTCTCCACTCCACCAGGCCCTCACCCCACATCCCCCCGTCATCACCATCTCCCATCTGTCGCAAAGAACTAACCAAGAACCACAAGATAACAAAAAGGAAAAACCTTGTAAACGTAAAAGCCCTACGACAATAACAACATACGGTAGGTCACATCTTTGGAATCTGCAACACTTGGGGCAGGCAGAGGAGCAGATCGAGGTGGTGGATCAATGGCTATCCCAGGCAGACAGACTGACTGGACAACTCTGGCTATGAGGCTATGGTAGGCAGTAGCTTTTCATCAGACGCAGCAGTAGAAGCACAGCAGAGGAACGACCGGGGGAAGGGGCTCCAATCATACAATCTTAGATTGCTTATTGTTGTTGAGGTGGGGCAGGAGAGGTGGCAGGAGGCCGCAGGAAGCAGGCAGGAGTAGTGGCAGGAAGCAGGCAGGGTAGGTGGCAGGAGGCCGCAGGAAGGGTAGGTGGCAGGAGGCCGCAGGCAGGAGTGGTGGCAAGAGGCCGCAGGAAGCAGATAGAAGTGGTGGCAGGAGGCCGCAGGAAGCAGGCAGGAGTGGTGGCAGGAGGCCGCAGGAAGCAGGCAGGAGTGGTGGCAGGAAGCAGGCAGGGTAGGTGGCAGGAGGCCGCAGGCAGGGTAGGTAGCAGGAGGCCGCAGGAAGCAGGCAGGAGTGTTGGCAGGAGGCCGCAGGAAGCAGGGAGGGTAGGTGGCAGGAGGTCCCAGGCAGGCGCTAAGACAGGCTCCGTGGGTTTAGTTTTGTGCTGCTTTCCAATCAAAGATCTCAAAGCCTGGGTATCAGTCACTCCACCTCGCGGTGCACCTCTGACGCGTCCGCCCGGCAGATTGGACAAGTGCGATTGGTCTGGAAGAAAGATAAAAGGGAACAAAAAGGTGTTAGTACACTACTTTTGACCGGACCTAGCTATATACACTGCTCAAAAAAATAAAGGGAACACTAAAATAACACATCCTAGATCTGAATGAAAGAAATAATCTTATTAAATACTTTCTTTACATAGTTGAATGTGCTGACAACAAAATCACACAAAAATAATCAATGGAAATCCAATTTATCAACCCATGGAGGTCTGGATTTGGAGTCACACTCAAAATTAAAGTGGAAAACCACACTACAGGCTGATCCAACTTTGATGTAATGTCCTTAAAACAAGTCAAAATGAGGCTCAGTAGTGTGTGTGGCCTCCACGTGCCTGTAGGACCTCCCTACAACGCCCGGGCATGCTCCTGATGAGGTGGCGGATGGTCTCCTGATGGATCTCCTCCCAGACCTGGACTAAAGCATCCGCCAACTCCTGGACAGTCTGTGGTGCAACGTGGCGTTGGTGGATGGAGCGAGACATGATGTCCCAGATGTGCTCAATTGGATTCAGGTCTGGGGAACGGGCGGGCCAGTCCATAGCATCAATGCCTTCCTCTTGCAGGAACTGCTGACACACTCCAGCCACATGAGGTCTAGCATTGTCTTGCATTAGGAGGAACCCAGGGCCAACCGCACCAGCATATGGTCTCACAAGGGGTCTGAGGATCTCATCTCGGTACCTAATGGCAGTCAGGCTACCTCTGGCGAGCACATGGAGGGCTGTGCGGCCCCCCAAAGAAATGCCACCCCACACCATGACTGACCCACCGCCACTCCGGTCATGCTGGAGGATGTTGCAGGCAGCAGAACGTTCTCCACGGCGTCTCCAGACTCTGTCACGTCTGTCACATGTGCTCAGTGTGAACCTGCTTTCATCTGTGAAGAGCACAGGGCGCCAGTGGCGAATTTGCCAATCTTGGTGTTCTCTGGCAAATGCCAAACGTCCTGCACGGTGTTGGGCTGTAAGCACAACCCCCACCTGTGGACGTCGGGCCCTCATACCACCCTCATGGAGTCTGTTTCTGACCGTTTGAGCAGGCACATGCACATTTGTGGCCTGCTGGAGGTCATTTTGCAGGGCTCTGGCAGTGCTTCTCCTGCTCCTCCTTGCACAAAGGCGGAGGTAGCGGTCCTGCTGCTGGGTTGTTGCCCTCCTACGGCCTCCTCCACGTCTCCTGATGTACTGACCTGTCTCCAGGTAGCGCCTCCATGCTCTGGACACTACGCTGACAGACACAGCAAACCTTCTTGCCACAGCTCGCATTGATGTGCCATCCTGGATGAGCTGCACTACCTGAGCCACTTGTGTGGGTTGTAGACTCCGTCTCATGCTACCACTAGAGTGAAAGCACCGCCAGCATTCAAAAGTGACCAAAACATCAGCCAGGAAGCATAGAAACTGAGAAGTGGTCTGTGGTCCCCACCTGCAGAACCACTCCTTTATTGGGGGTGTCTTGCTAATTGCCTATAATTTCCACCTGTTGTCTATTCCATTTGCACAACAGCATGTGAAATGTATTGTCAATCAGTGTTGCTTCCTAAGTGGATAGTTTGATTTCACAGAAGTGTGATTGACTTGGAGTTACATTGTGTTGTTTAAGTGTTCCCTTTATTTTTTTGAGCAGTATATATATATATATATATATATATAGTGCCATTTGAGACGTAACCGTAGAGTTAGCGATGGATGGAATGGGCTTACCTTTAACCATTTGTCGACACACTTAGCATGGAACTCGTGGTTGCAGGGTAAAACCCTCAGTAGCTGCCTACACTCAAAGTCACTAAAGCACACAACACACCTGGAAGAAAGAACAGAGTATTACACAGAGCATCATCAGATTCTGAAATACTGCATGTTTAAAAAGGACAAGACAGTTACTGTTACGATGGATGGATGGTAGGGCCGGGCGATATTTTTGGCAGTATTTTATGTTTTTAACCTGTTATGGATAGGGGGCAGTATTTTCACGGCCGGATAAAAAACGTACCCGATTTAATCTGATTATTACTCCTGCCCAGAAACTAGAATATGCATATAATTATTAGCTTTGGATAGAAAACACTCCAAAGTTTCTAAAACTGTTTGAATGGTGTCTGTGAGTATAACAGAACTCATTTGGCAGGCCAAAACCTGAGAAGATTCCAAACAGGAAGCGCCATTTCTTGGCCTTCTTGATCATCTCTATCCAAAACAGGGGATCTCTGCTGTAACGTGACACTTCCTACGGCTCCCATAGGCTCTCAGAAGGCGGCAAAAAGCTGAATGGTGTCTTTGCAGGCCCTGGCTGAAAAACACTAGCGCATTTAGATAGTGGTCGATCAGAGAACAGAGACTGGAGGCGCGTGCACGAGGCGACACCATGTTTTTATTCTTTCGTCTTTGAACGAAAACAACGACTCCCGGTCAGAATATTATCGCTTTTTTACGAGAAAAATAGCATAAAAATTGATTTTAAACAGCGGTTGACATGCTTCGAAGTACAGTAATGGAATATTTAGATTTTTTTTGTCACGAAACGCATCGGGCGCGTAACCCTTCGTCACCCTTGGATAGTGTCTTGAACGCACGAACAAAACGCCGCTATTTGGATATAACTATGGATTATTTTGAACCAAACCAACATTTGTTATTGAAGTAGAAGTCCTGGGAGTGCATTCTGACGAAGAACAGCAAAGGTAATCAAATTTTTCTTATAGTAAATCTGAGTTTGGTGAGGGTCAAACTTGGTGGGTGTCAAAATAGCTAGCCTGTGATGGCGAGCTATCTACTCAGAATATTGCAAAATAGATGTAAGTAGTTCATGACCCTAGCGTGGCAACATATATTATCAAGTGATTTCAAAAATGGGGCTTTGATTGTTTTATACTGTTCAATACAACTTGAGCATTTCCTGCACTTTTATCATTTTCACACTGTGCTATGCATCAGAGCAAAATCTCTAGGCCTAGTTAACTGGTGAACTGCTGGAATCATGGAAATATGATGATTATAATTCTATAGTTGGCAGCACCTTGAATGCGTTGTTGTTTGACATGACAACGAATGATTAAGCCAGAGAGGAATTATTAACAGAGTAAAAACCAAAGTTTTGGTCAGTGTTTCCAGGGGACCCAAATTAGATGTTACATTACATGTTTTCTTACTTCATGTAGCTGGCTAACATTCATGCTTCACCTATTCCTCTCTGATTTAGAAGATACTGTTGCACGAACAACATGCTTAACTATGCCTACACCACCAGCACTACACAGGCTGTATTGGCAAGCTACATTTGCTCTGACTAGCCAGGACAAACTCACTGGTATTAGGCTGTACTGGCTAGCTACGTTTGCTCTGAGTTTGTCCTGGCTAGTCATTTTCACTAATATCAAAATCAATAAATCATGCTGAAATAAGTCACGATATGTTGAAGGCCAATACATACAAATTAGACCCCACACACACTCAGCAAAAAAAGAAACATCCTCTCACTGTCAACTGCATTTATTTTCAGCAAATTTAACACGTGTAAATATTTGTATAAACATAACAAGATTCAACAACTGAGACAAACTGAACTAGTTCCACAGACATGTGACCAACAGAAATGGAATAATGTGTACCTGAACAAAGGAGGGGTCAAAATCAAAAGTAACAGTCAGTATCTGGTGTGGCCACCAGCTGCATTAAGTACTGCAGTGCATCTCCTCCTCATGGACTGCATCAGATTTGCCAGTTCTTGCTGTGAGATGTTACCCCACTCTTCCACCAAGGCACCTGCAAGTTCCCAGACATTTCTGGGGAGAATGGCCCTAGTCCTCACCCTCCGATCCAAAAGGTCCCAGAAGTGCTCAATGGGATTGAGATCCGGGCTCTTCGCTGGCCATGGCAGAACACTGACATTCCTGTCTTACAGGAAATTATGCACAGAACGAGCAGTATGGCTGGTGGCATTGTCATGCTGGAGGGTCATGTCAGGATGAGCCTGCAGGAAGGGTACCACATGAGGGAGGAGGATGTCTTCCCTGTAACGCACAGCGTTGAGATTGCCTGCAATGACAACAAGCTCAGTCCGATGATGCTGTGACACACACACCGCCCCAGACCATGACGGACCCTCCACCTCCAAATCGATCCCGCTCCAGAGTAAAGGCCTCGGTGTAACGCTCATTCCGTCGACGATAAACGCGAATCCGACATCACCCCTGGTGAGACAAAACTGTGACTCTTCAGTGAAGACCACTTTTTGCCAGTCCTGTCTGGTCCAGCGACGGCGGGTTTGTGCCCGTAGGCGACATTGTTGCCGATGATGTCTGGTGAGGAACTGCCTTACAACAGGCCCTCAGTCCCTCTCAGCCTATTGCGGACAGTCTGAGCACCGATGGAGGGATTGTGCGTTCCTAGTGTAACTCGGGCAGTTGTTGTTGCCATCCTGTACCTGTCCCGTAGGTGTGATGTAAAGATGTACCGATCCTGTGCAGGTGTTGTTACACGTGGTCTGCCACTGCGGGGATGATCAGCTCTCCGTCCTGTCTCCCTGTAGTGCTGTCTTAGGCGTCTCACAGTACGAACATTGCAATTTATTGCCCTGGCCACATCTGCAGTCCTCATGCTTCCTTGCAGCATGTCTAAGGCACGTTCACACAGATGAGCAGGGACCCTGGGCATCTTTCTTTTGGTGTTTTTCAGAGTCAGTAGAAAGGCATCTTTAGCGTCCTAAGTTTTCATAACTCTGACCTTAATTTCCTACCGTCTGTAAGCTGTTAGTGCCTTAACGACCGTTCCACAGGTGCATGTTCATTAATTGTTTATGGTTCATTGAACAAACATGGGAAACACCGTTTAAACCCTTTACAATGAAGATCTGTTTAGTTATTTGGATTTTTACGAATTATCTTTGAAAGACAGGGTCCTGAAAAAGGGCCATTTCTTTTGCTGAGTTTATTACTTGTATTTTGCTAAATAAGTACCTTAAAAAATGGTCACGTGTCAACATTTACCAAGTGGTCATTACAGACTGAAATTGAAAAGCTAGTTTGTTCTAATGTAATCAATTGATCACGCAGATTAATCAATCACCTCAATATTGCATGGAAATGCAGCTACATCTGCCACTTGCACTCTTCTAAAACACAAACCACAACGAACTTGGGTATAATACATATACCATATCAATAGATGAGAATATGCATTTAGAAAGTATTCAGACCAAGACTTTTTCCATATTTTGTTACATTACAGCCTAATTCTAAAATTGATTAAATTGTCCCCGTCCCCCCCCCTTCATACAAATTTACACACAATACCCCATAATGACAAAGCAAAAACAGGTTAAGATATTTTAGCAAATTTATAAAAAACGAAATATCACATTTACATAAGTATTCAGACCCTTTACTCAATACTTTGTTGAAGCATCTTTGGCAGCGATTACAGCCTCTTCTTGTGGTTGACGCTACAAGCTTGGCACACCTGTATTTGTGGAGTTTCTCCCAATCTTCTCTGCAGATCCTCTTACTAATGTTTGTTTTTATTTCACCTTTATTTAACCAGGTAGGCCAGTTGAGAACAAGTTCTCATTTACAACTGTGACCTGGCCAAGATAAAGCAAAGCAGTACGACAAAAACAACACAGTTGCACACAAACAAACGTACCGTCAATAACAATAGAAACATCTATGTACAGTGTGTGCAAATGTAGAAGAGTAGGGAGGTAAGGCAATAAATAGGCCATAGAGGCGAAATAATTACAATTTAACCTCTCAAGCTCTGTCAGGTTGGATGGGGAGTGTCGCTGCGCAGCTATTTTCAGGTCTCTCCAGAGATGTTCGATCGGGTTCAAGTCCGGGCTCTGGCTGGGCCACTCAATGACGTTCAGAGACTTGTCCCAAAGCCACACCTGCATTGACTTGGCTGAGGTCCTTAGCGCTCTGGAACAGGTTTTCATTAAGGATCTCTGTACTTTGCTCCGTTCATCTTTCCCTTGATCCTGACTAGTCTCCCAGTCCCTGCCACTGGAAAACATCCCCACAGCATGATGCTGCCACCACCATGCTTCACCGTAGGCATGGTGCCAGGTTTCCTCCAGACGTGACGCTTGGCATTCAGGCCAAAGAGTTCAATCTTGGTGTCATTAGACCAGAGAATCTTGTTTCTCATGGTCTGAGAGTCCTTTAGGTACCTTTTGGCAAGTGGGCTGTCACATGCCTTTTACTGAGGAGTGGCTTCCGTCTGGCCACTTTACCATAAAGGCCTGATTAGTGGAGTGCTGTCCTTCTGGAAAGTTCCATCTCCACAGAGGAACTGGAGCTCTGTCAGAGCTTCCCCATCTGGCAGTCCGACGGACGAATCTGGGTTTGGCGGATGCCAGGAGAACGCTACCTGCCAACCTGCCATAGTGCCAACTGTAAAGTTTGGTGGAGGAGGAAAAATGGTCTAGGGCTGTTTTTCATGATTCAGGCCAGGCCCCTTAGTTCCAGTGAAGGGGAATCTTACATGACATTCAAGACAATTCTGTGCTTCCAACTTTGTGGCAACATTTGTCCTGTTTCAGCATGTCCCCGTGCACAAAGCGAGGTCCATACAAAAATGGTTTGTCGAGATCGGTGTGGAAAAACTTCACTGGCCTGCACAAAGCCTTGATCTCAACCTCATTGAACACCTTTGGGATGAATTGGAACGCCGACTGCAAGCCAGGACTAATCAGGCCTCACTAAACGCTCGTGGCTGAATGGAAGCAAGTCCCCGCGACAATGTTCCCACGTCTAGTGGAAAGCATTCTCAGAAGAGTGGAGGCTGTTATAGCTGCAAAGGGGGACCAAGTCCATATTAATGCTGATGATTTTGGAATAAAGATGTTCAACGAGCAAGTGTCCACATACTTTTGGTCATGTAGTCTATAATAAATGTAATTGTTTTTTACAACAATGACATCTATTTCTTTCCTACTTTAGCCATGGAGAGTGTTTGACACAATTAACTAAAGACAATTTAAATCAGAGTCCATTGAGTCTGTGCAGCAGGCTGAACGTTTATCGTCCCTACAGACTCTTAGTTACTCTGAATAAAAATAGAAAACACAACATGTAGTGTGGGTTTCTGAAATAAAAAGATCCCAGAAATGTTCCATACGCACAAAACGCTAATTTCTCTGAAATGTTGTGCCTAAATTTGCTTCCATCCATTTTCCTGACTGGTATGGCATATCAATAAGCTGTTTAAATAGCATGATCATTACACAGGTGCACCTTGTGCTGGGAACAATAAAAGTACACTCTAAAATGTCTAATGTTTTGAGGGAGTGTGAAATTGGCATGCTGACTGCAGGAATGTCCACCAGAGCTGTTGCCAGATCATTTAATGTTCATTTCTCTACCATAAGCCGCATCCAACATAATTTTTGAAAATTTGGCAGTACGTCCAACCGGCCTCACATCTGCAGACCACGTGTAACCATGCCAGCCCAGGACCTCCACATCCGGCTTCTTCACCTGCAGGATTGTCTGAGACCAGCCACCCGGACAGCTGATGAAATAGTGGGTTTCCACAACCGAAGAATTTCTGCAAAAACTGTATCAGGGAAGCTCATCTGCATGCTTGGTGTCCTCACCAGGGTCATGACCTGACTGCAGTACGGCATCATAACAGACTTCAGTGGGCAAATGCTCACCTTCGACGGCCACTGGCACACTGGAGAAATGTGCTGTTCACAAATTAATCCCGGTTTCAACTGCACCGGGCAGATGGCCGACAGCGTGTATGGCGTCACGTGGGCGAGCGGTTTGCTGATGTCAACGTTGTGGACAGAGTGCCCCATGGTGGTGGTGGGGTTATGGTATGGGGCAGGCATAAGCTATGGACAACAAACACAACTGCATTTTATCGATGGCAATTTGAATGCACAGAAATACCGTGACGAGATGCTGAGGCCTATTTTAGTGCCATTCATCCACCGCCATCACCTCATGTTTCTGCATGATAATGCAAGGCCCCACGTCGCAAGGATCTGTACACAATTCCTGGAAGCTTAAAATCTCCCAGTTCTTACATGGCCTGCATACTCACCAGACATGTCACCCATTGAGCATGTTTGGGATGCTCTGGATCGACGTGTACGACAGCGTGTTCCAGTTCCCGCCAATATCCAGCAACTTCACACAGCAATTGAAGAGGAGTGGGACAACATTCAACAGGCCACAATCAACAGCCTGATCAACTCTATGCGAAGGAGTTGTGTCCCGCTGCATGAGGCAAATGGTGGTCACACCAGATACTGACTAGTTTTCTGAACCAAAAATAATAATAATTGGTATCTGTGACTAACAGATGCATATCTGTATTCCCAGTCATGTGAAATCCATAGATTAGGGCCTAATTAATTTATTCAAACTGACTAATTTCCTTATATGAACTAACTCAGTAAAATCTTTGAAATTGTTGCATATATATTTTTGTTCCGTGTACATTTAGTAGGCTAGCTAGCCAGCTATATAGCGATTAGCAGCTTAAACTATTTATTTTAGCCACAACTTGCTAAGAAAATACAAACTAGCAAACAGTAGTTAGCAGATAGTACGACAAAACTAATATTGTAGTTATAGAACGCTTGTCGAAAGCAGCATCGTTGTCACTAGGGATGCACGATATATCGGCGAACATATCGGAATCGGCCGATATTAGCTAAAAATGCCAACGTCGGCCGATGTCTAGCTTAACGCCGATGTGCAAAACCGATGTCAAAGCTGACCTGCATAGGTACATGAAATAATGACGCCACGTAAGATTTGCCGCTACACGTGCAGCACAGCATTCCTAACCTAGCCCACAATGTCCGCTGTGTGGATTGAGCAGTCGACAAGTCGAGCAGTCATTTGAAATAGTAAGAAAATTTCAGCAAGATAACTCAACTCAAACGCGAAATCCATTAAAGCCCAGATTGCCCTTGACAATCAACCGTTCTCTGTCGTGGGTGATGTTGGCTTTCACCGACTGGTCGAGCATCGGTACACACTACCAAGTGCGCTATTTTTCAGATGTTGCCCTACCGGAGTTACACAGTAATAGCGTCACTGCTATTAGCTTCACGACATACATACTATGGCCACGAACGATGTGTTTTCAATATCGCGTAGGTAATAAAGCATCATTTGTTCGACCGCATCTTCTGGGGTAGCTAGCTTTAGCTTGGTACCTAGCTAGCACCAATACAACCAGCCTGAAAACAATGACCAGTAGAAACTGCAGTCATTTTCATTATTCTTCGCAATGATTTAGGAATCCTTGTGAGAGAGATGGCGCCGACAGAGATGGTCGCCTCGCTTCAGGTCCTTAGGAAACTATGCAGTAATTCGTTTTTTTTAATGAATTATTTCAAACATTGTTAGCCCAGAAAATCTCAAGTGTTATTACATACAGCCGGGAAGAACTTTTGGATATAAAAGATGGCTGGTGTGTTTACAGACATATTCAATCAATCCCTATCCCAGTCTGCTGTGCCCACATGCTTCAAGATGGCCACCATTGTTCCTGTTCCCAAGAAAGCTAAGGTAAGTGAACTAAACGACTATCGCCCTGTAGCATTCACTTCCGTCATCATGTAGTGCTTTGAGAGACTAGTCAAGGATCATATCACCTCCACCCTACCCGATACCCTAGACCCACTCCAATTTGCTTACCGCCCCAATAGGTCCACTGACGATGCAATCGCCATCACACTGCACACTGCCCTATCCCATCTGGACAAGAGGAATACCTATGTAAGAATGCTGTTCATTGACTACAGCTCAGCATTTAAAACCATAGTACCCTCCAAAGTCGAGACCCTGTGTCTTGACCCAGCCCTGTGCAACTGGGTCCTGGACTTTGACAGGCCGCCCCCAGGTGGTGAAGGTAGGAAACAACATCGTCACCCCGCTGATCCTCAACACTGGGGCCCCACAAGGGTGCGTTCTCAGCCCTCTCCTGTACTCCCTGTTCCCTCGGTGTGTGGTGTCAGGAAAATAGCCTCTCACTTAACGCCAACAAAACAAAGGAGATGATCGTGGACTTCAGGAAACAGCAGAGGGAGTATCCCCCTATCCACATCAACGGGACAGTAGTGGAGAAGGTGAAAAGTTTTTAGCTCCTCGGAGTAGAGGTTGACCGATTTATGATTTTTCAACGCCGATACCAATTATTGGAGGACCAAAAAAAAGCCGATACCGATTAAATCGGCCGATTTTTATTTATATATATTTGTAATAATGACAATTACAACAATACTGAATGAACACTTATTTTAAATTAATATAATACATCAATAAAATCTTTAGTATCGTTTAAATAATGCAAAAACAAAGTGTTGGAGAAGAAAGTAAAAGTGCAATATGTGCCATGTAAAAAAGCTGACGTTTAAGTTCCTTGCTCAGAACATGATTCCTTTTAACATGAGTCTTCAATATTCCCAGGTAAGAAGTTTTAGGTTGTAGTTATTATAGGACTATTTCTCTCTATACCATTTGTATTTCATATACCTTTTACTTTTGGATGTTCTAATAGGCACTACAGTATTGCCAGCCTAATCTCGGGAGTTGATAGGCTTGAAGTCATAAACAGCGCAATTCTTGAAGCATTGCGAAGAGCTGCTGGCAAACGCAGTAAAGTCCTGTTTGAATGAATGCTTACAAGCCTGCTGCTGCCTACCACCGCTCAGTCAGACTGCTCTATCAAATCATAGACTTAATTATAATATAATAACACACAGAAATACGAGCCTTAGGTCATTAATATGGTCAAATCCAGAAACGATCATTTCGAAAACAAATCGTTTATTCTTTCAGTTAAATACAGAACCGTTCCGTATTTTATCTAGCGGGTGGCATCCATAAGTCTAAATATTGCTGTTACATTGCACAACCTTCAATGTTATGTCATAATTACATAAAATTCTGGCAAATTAGTTCGCAACGAGCCAGGCGGCTCAAACTGCTGCATATACCCTGACTCTGTTGCACAGAACGCAAGAGAAGTGACACAATTTCCCTAGTTAAAAGAAATTCATGTTAGCAGGCAATATTAACTAAATATGCAGGTTTAAAAATATATACTTGTGTATTGATTTTAAGAAAGGCGTTGATGTTTATGGTTAGGTACACATTGGTGCAACGACAGTGCTTTTTCGCATGTGCTTGTTAAATCACCCGTTTGGCGAAGTAGGCTGTGATTCAATGAGAAATTAACAGGCACCGCATCGATTATATGCAACGCAGGACACGCTAGATAAACTAGTAATATCATCAACCATGTGTAGTTAACTAGTGATTATGTTAAGATTGATTGTTTTAAATAAGATACGTTTAATGCTAGCTAGCACCTTACCTTGGCTCCTTGCTGCACTCGCATAACAGGTAGTCAGCCTGCCACGCAGTCTCCTCGTGGAGTGCAATGTAATCGGCCAGTGTCCAAAAATGCCGATTACCGATTGTTATGAAAACATAAAAATGGCCCTAATTAAAATCGCCCATTCCGATTAATCGGTCGACCTCTACCTAGGAGTACACATCACGGACAAACTGAAATGCAACAGCGCCTATTCAACCTCAGGAGGCTTAAGAAATTTGGCTTGTCACCCAAAACGCTCACACATTTTTACGGATGCACAATTGAGAGCATCCTGTTGTGCTGTATCACCGCCTGGTACGGCAACTGCTCCGCCCACAACCGCAAGGCTCTCCAGAGGGTAGTGCGGTCTGCACAACGCATCAGCGGGGGCAAATTACCTGCCCTCCAGGACACCTACACCACCCGATGTCACAGGAAGGCCAAAAAGATCATCAAGGACAACAACCACCCGAGCCACTGCCTGTCATCCAGAAGACGAGGTCAGTACAGGTGCATCAAAGCTGGGACCGAGAGACTGAAAAACAGCTTCTATCTCAAGGCCATCGGACTATTAAACAGCCATCACTAACAGAGTGGCTGCTGCCAACATACTGACTCAAATCTCTGGCCACTTTAATACATTTAATAAAGGGATCACTAGTCACTTTAAATAACATCACTTTAATATTGTCTACATATCCTACATTACTCATCTCATATGTATATACTGTACTCTATACCATCTACTGCCTCTTTTTATATGTACATATTCTTATTCATCCCTTTACATTTGTGTGTATAAGGTAGTCGTTGTGAATTTGTTAGAGTACTTGTTAGATATTACTGCACTGTCAGAACTAGAAGCACAAGCATTTCGCTACACTCGCATTAACATCCGCTAACCTTGTATGTGACCAATACAATTTGCTTTAAGTATTAGCTAGGTTGCCACTGTTGTTCGCCTATTGAAATTGAACTTCAGTTCATGAAAATAAATAGCTAGCCAGCTACTTAACCCTGTAGCCCAAAGCTAACGTTGCCAGCTAGCTTCATCTGGCTAGTGAGGCTCGACCGGACCAGGTTATGTGTTGTGAAGCTTGCCACAATAAGGATTAGGCAAAATAGTGGAATTTGCGGTTTGCCTTCATTGACAGTGATGCAAATGAATACAAATAGTAGAATTATGCCATACTTTTATTTTGAAGGCTAACCTCAAAAGTCTACTGTTGTGGCTAATCCTTATTGTGGCTAGATTCACAGATGGGTCCGACCACCATTAATCAAACTAGAACTGTCTTATAAATTAGGGTTATTTTAGATGACACCTAGCTATATAGTTAGCTAGCTAATTATAGCTACTGAAACACATTGTCGTTTTGCTGTGTTTTTATAATTTTTTTATATAGTTAGCTATAGCTACTGAAACAGATTGTCGTTTTGGGGAAGGACATTGTTTGCATCCATGAGCTAGCTAGCGAGACAACTTTACCAGCATCATAGCATACGTATCGATGAATCGTTGTGACATATGAAATACGAGTGGTAGTGTAATCAATGTGTAATAAGTACATAAAAAATGTATTAACGCGTTAAATTATTATGTGACGTGCAGTCATATTCAGATCCTGATTGGTCAACATGCAATAACCCGAACAGCAAAGACCCAAACGGCGTTCCAAAGAAATCCTGGTTGAGAATGAAACGACTTAACAAATGAACAACGAAACAGCACAGCAAGTAAGTGAAAGAAATAGGTTTTGATTATGTTTTACTGGTAATGGGGACATATGTAAATGCCAACAAAATAACTTTTTAGTCAATGTGGTGTCTGTGTGCAACCTTTAACTAGGCAAGTCAGTTAAGAACAAATTCTTATTTACAATAAAACCCTACCTCGGCAAAACCCGGACGACGCTGGGCCAATTGTGCGCCGCCCTATGGGACTCCCAATCACGGCCGGATGTGATACAGCCTGGATTCGAACCAGGGACTGTAGTGACGCCTCTTGCACTGAGATGCAGTGCCTTAGACCGCTGCGCCCATGTGTGTGTAACTATTTAACTGTACTACAATGCTTAAAAGGCCGCTAGAATGTATAACATCGGTATTGGTTTTTTTTGGCAGGGAAAATATTGGATATCGGTATTGGCCAAAACTGTCATATCGGTGCCTCACTAGTTGTCGCCAACATCTATCTGACCATGCAGACTGCAGAGTGAACGGCAAGAAAGTGTTCCTGACTCCATGGTCGAGCAACTGCTCTCTCCTTGGGTGACAGGGGGCGGGTCTTGGTGTGAGGGGGCGGGGCCTGGCGCGAGAGGGGGGCGGGGCCTGGTGCGAGAGGGGGGCGGCTTGGAGCGAGAGGGGCGTGGCTTGGAGCGAGAGGGAGAAAGACAACTCAAGTAGCAAACGGAGTAAAAACAGACAGACGTCCCGGCGTTGGGTATCACATTTAACAAACCAAATAAATACCGTTATAGAAATTAAATTAAAAGCCCAAACCGGTCTGTGCATCAATACCGGTATATAGTAAAATACTGTATACCGCCCAGCCCTACTTGGCCAGCCAGTCAGATGGATAGGTGGGTGGTATAACACAAGAAAAGACAGTAGAAGCTTATCTTACAGCGTTTGTTCAGATTGATGGTTGTCGAGGTTGAACCTGTAGGATGGAAGCTGCTCGATGTCTGCCTTGGTGATTCCTCGTGGTTTAGCCTCTCCCAGCCTTTCAGCCAGGTTCAGTAATGCCTGAGGGTGTGTGAGAGACATACATATTTAAAGCCAGTTGTTTTTGGTTTATTTACATTTTTATTGACCGGTATTTCCAGCATTATCCACTAGGTTTGCTGCAGGTAAAAACATTCAAGGAAATGGTCTTTAATTGACACAAGCTGTCTCCAATCAATCAATCAATGACTGGTTGTGAGTGTTAGGTGGGGGGGGGGGGGTCCACCTAAACTGCCCCCTATTTTACCCCGTTTTAACTTCCGAGTCCGCTGGAGAGGATTAGCTTGATAAAAGTGATGTGTAGAATCACTGATCTACAAATAATAGTTTTTTTGCCATTAACATTCATAGGAGCTACGCCCCCCCCCAAACACTTACGCACAAACTGAAATTGATTGGAGTGTCTTCTAGCTAAAGACGATTTTCTACCTGCAGCAAACTTAGTGGATAATTATGGAAATACAGGTAAAAACACACACACGCACACGCAGATACCAAACACAGAAACACACAGACACAGAAAGAAACACACAGTGTGTTTCTAAGTGTATTGATTACTTGGTCCTCTCACCTCATAGTTCTCCATCTCCACATCATCTACATCCAGGTCCAGACTGATGGCTGGTCCCACTGCTGTAGGAGGCACAGGAAGCATCGACCTGCACAGAGACAGAACAGTAAAATAAATCACCCAGATCAAATAAGAAAGTGAAAAAAGGCAATGTATTGGTGGTGGTGGAAATAAATATTCACTTTTTTTTTTTCCTGAGTGTTATGTTCAGTTACGTTAGCACCTCACTTTAAAAAAAATGGGTGTACAATTCTAGGTCCTGAATGACTTTGGGTTGAAAAGCACTGAAGTACGTGTATCATTTAGTTCTGTATTAAATGTCATACTCACAGGAAGTACGGCAGGAAGCCTGGGTAGTAAGGTGGTGGCGGCGGCGGTGGGGGCAGGGGCTGCTGTAACCGGTACCTGTGACCACTGACACGTCGCGGCAGCATGTGAGGGTATGGCTGACCAGGAGACAGAGACATAGAGGTGTTAACGTGGTGGTGGTGGTGAACTATCCTATGGAAGTGGCTGGTTATTTAAAATGGGAAACTGCAACAATGCCAGCTCTGTAGCTTAAGCTAGCTCTACAATCTGAAGCCTTACCACTGGGAAAGATTAGCTAGCTCTATGCTATGCTTTCTGTGTGAAGTGATGCTAAAGTCCTACCACTGGGAAAGGTTAGCTAGCTCTATGCTATGCTTTCTGTGTGACGTGATGCTGAAGTCTTACCATTGGGATAGCTCAATGTTTTGCTAAACTGTGCAATGGTGAAGACATGAGGTCTTACCACTGTGAAGGGTTAACACATTTATAGATGCTAACTACGCTCATTTTGAACGTTAAAAACATTGCATCGGTTACGGTTTTTGAAACATAAGGAAGTATCTTTTATATCAGCGAAAAATAATAATAATAAAAAAAAAGGTTAAATTAATACACAACTTTATAGGGTTGGTGTTCCCACACAGCCATATCACCAGGTTACAGCGCTTGTGGGAACATGCTCCCAACACCTGTGCTAATTAGCCATCTAGCATGCTCCAACACCTGTGCCAATTAGCCATCTAGCGTGCTAGCCATCTAACACCTGTGTGTAAGCTAACTGGGGAGGAAGTGTAGTTCTTCGACTGGAGGCACATGGATCTGTGCAAAACTGCTTTATTTGAACGATTATCTCTCACTGATGAAAGATAATGGGTATAAATCTAGTGATGAGTGGATCAGTGCTTTTTTAAGTCGGTTCAGTTTCGGGTTCGATTAAAATAAATTACAGTTTTGATTAAAATAAATTACGGTTTTAGATTTCGATAAAAAAAAAGACATTAAATAATGATGTTACAATGACTGAGCTTTTTAATGAAAATTCCAAAAAATAGTGAACATTCAATTGCAAAAAACATTGAAAATATTCCATTGTCTCAGTCAGGTCCATATTGGGTCGACATCAATAGAAACATGGGAAATTACTATGAAATAATAACATATTTATACATATAGTTGTTTATTACGTAGTTTTAAAAAATTTGATGACTATTAGGAATGAAAAAATAATCATCTCTACTCAGGCAGTAACAGTCAGCCAGACCATCGAACTTTACGTTTTCCCCATACTGTACTGTCTTAATTCATCCTATTTTAGCCTGCCTATGTATGCTGCAGAAAATGTCTGACTTAAAATCATTTTTACTAGTTCTTCAAAGTAGATGAGGTATACTTTCACGAACTGTCTCTGTCCTTTTCGTCATTGTGTTGAGTACATTCCTATTTTTTTTGTTCAGTATAAAAATAAAAAAAACACACGTCCCAAGGATTCCCGGATAGCACTAACCTTACTGCTTATGCACAGAGATCAGAGATCTACAACAGCACAATACATTGGAGGTGCTGAACGAAGAGGCATTTTTTTTGTTGGTTGCATGTAACTTTTATTTGGAAGTACATACCGGCCGAAACGGGAATGTTGGATTCGGGGTTAAACTTGGAACATTGTTATACTCAGAAGTATAGGAACATTAGTTACATGAGAGGTGCCATAATGAAGCTTGGGAGGGGCTGAGTGCAGAGAAAACAATCACATGTGACAGTACTGATACGGGGAGAAACCGTTAAAAGACTCATATCACTTAGTTCCCTGCTTAGCAAGAATTATGCAATGTTTAGCGATAAGGAGGAGACTCCACCCAAAGTGGGGGGGTATGAATACCACCACAGGGGAAGCCATGTCTGTGTCTGAATTACAGCTGTAACGACCCTTTGGGAAGAATTCGACTTGGTTAAGCTTCTCTAGTGTCCGTGAGTTATTTACTCTGATAGAATATAACAGGACAAATGACGATAGCTGCTGGTGAGTTTCAATCAGATACTGGTTCAGCTAGCTAGCGCTATATGATGTGAAGTTCTACCACTGAGAAGGGCAGGTGGGAGGTAAAGTTTTACCACTGAGAAGGGCAGGTGTGAGGTAAAAGTCTTACCACTGAGAAGGGCAGGTGGGAGATAAGTCTTACCACTGAGAAGGGCAGGTGTGAGGTAAAGTTTTACCACTGAGAAGGGCAGGTGTGAGGTAAAAGTCTTACCACTGAGAAGGCCAGGTGGGAGGTAGTCTTACCACTGAGAAGGGCAGGTGTGAGGTAGTTTTACCACTGAGAAGGGCAGGTGTGAGGTAAAAGCCTTACCACTGAGAAGGGTAGGTGGGAGATAAAAGTCTTACCACTGGGAAGGGCATCTCCTGGTGCAGAGGCTCCTGAGGGAGGTACTGGAGGGGGACAGAGGGAGGCATCGCTGGTGGGTGGTGGTGACTCGAGGCAGGGTAAGAGAACGTTCTTAATGGATGCTGGTCCCCTCTGAGGTCCACTTCATTCTCTACCCTCTGGAGAGGCTGACCGACAGGAAAGGGAATGAGTGAGTGAACTAAAAAACAGTCAGGTTTCATACATTCTAACTCATTCCATTTTAATTCATGAGGATCAACTACAATACAGAATGTGCATTCAGAAAGTAATAGAAGTATTTGGTTCATACACACTAAATAAATCCTAAGCGTTACACGGGCTTGCTCCTACCCATCTTTCCAATTTGGTCCTGCCGTACATACCTACACGTACGCTACGGTCACAAGACGCAGGCCTCCTAATTGTCCCTAGAATGTCTAAGCAAACAGCTGGAGGCAGGGCTTTCTCCTTTCGAGCTCCATTTTTATGGAATGGTCTGCCTATCCATGTGAGAGACGCAGACTCGGTCTCAACCTTTAAGTCTTTATTGAAGACTCATCTCTTCAGTAGCTCCTATGATTGAGTGTAGTCTGGCCCAGGAGTGTGAAAGTGAACGGAAAGGTACTGGAGCAACAAACCGCCCTTGCTGTCTCTGCCTGGCCGGTTCCCCTCTCTCCACTGGGATTCTCTGCCTCTAACCCTATTACAGGGGCCGAGTCACTGGCTTACTGGTGCTCTTCCATGCCGTCCCTAGGAGGGGTGTGTCACTTGAGTGGTTTGAGTCACTGACGTGGTCTTCCTGTCCGGGTTGGTGCCCCCCCCCCTTGGGTTGTGCCGTGGCGGAGATCTTTGTGGGCTATACTCTGCCTTGTCTCAGGATGGTAAGTTGGTGGTTGAAGGTATCCCTCTAGTGGTGTGGGTGCTGTGCTTTGGCAAAGAGGGTGGGGTTATATCCTGCCTGTTTGGCCCTGTCCGGGGGTATCGTTGGATGGGACCAGTGTCTCCCGACCCCTGCTGTCTCAGCCTCCAGTATTTATGCTGCAATACTTTCTGCCTGCGGCTATAGAACCCTGACCTGTTCACCGGACGTGCTACCTGTCCCAGACCTGCTGTTTTCAACTCTCTAGAGACAGCAGGAGCGGTAGAGATACTCTGAATGATCGGCTATGAAAAGCCAACTGACATTTACTCCTGAGGTGTTGACCTGTTGCACCCTCGACAACCACTGTGATTATTATTATTTGACCCTGCTGGTCATCTATGAACATTTGAACATCTTGGCTATAATCTCCATCCGGCACAGCCAGAAGAGGACTGGCCACCCCTCATAGCCTGGTTCCTCTCTAGGTTTCTTCCTAGGTTCCGGCCTTTCTATGGAGTTTTTCCTAGCCACCGTGCTTCTACACCTGCATTACTTGCTGTTTGGGGCTTTAGGCTGGGTTTCTGTACAGCACTTTGTGACATCAGCTGATGTAAGAAGAGCTTTATAAATACATTTGATTGATTGACTCGTCGCTTTTTTATTCATGTGGATTAACTACTGTGTATGTATACTAGATGACATGAGGCATACTTCTAATGTTATTTGTAACGGACAGGGGTTTCGTCCCAAACCCTATTCCTTACATCAGGCAAAACTACGCCCTGCAGGGGGGAAAAAACACCCCAAGGCCACTCTATGAACATCTACAACTTGATAGAAAGTATGTAGAAATTGTAAATGGACATACAATGCCTTCAGAAAATATTCACACCCCTTGCCTTTACCAAATGTTGTGCTGTAGCCTCAATTTAAAATTGATTAAATTGAGATTGTGTGTCACTGGCCTACACGCCAATATCCCACAATGTCAAAGTGGAATTGTGTTTTTAGAAACTTTTTTAAATGAATTACAAATAAGATGAAATGAAACGTCTTGAGTCAATAATTATTCAACCCTTTTGCTGTAGCAAGCCTTAAACTCAGGAGTAAAAATGTGCTTAACAAGTCACATAAATTGCATAGACTCACTCTGTGCAGTGTTTAATATGATTTTTTGAATGACTACCTCATCTCTGTACCCACACACATACAAATTATTGTAAGGTCCCTCATTTAAGTAGTGAATATCCAACACAAAAGACCAGAGAGGTTTTCCAATGCCTTGCAAAGAGGGGCACTTATTGGTATATGCATAATATATATATTTTTTAAAAGCAGACATTGAATATCCCATTGAACATGGTGAAGATATTAATTACACTTTAGATGGTGTATCAATACACCAAGTCACTACAAAGATACAGGCGCCCTTCCTAACTCAGTTGCTGAAGAGGAAGGAAACCGCTCAGGAATTTCACCATGAGGCCAATGGTGACTGAAAAAAACCCAATCCCCCAGTCAATCCAGATCTGGTTTTTACACATCAACCTTTGAGTCCATCCTCACCTCCTCCTCCATTACCATCTGGTTTGGGGCAAACTGCAATGCATTGTCCAGGCTGCAGATGGTCATCACCTGCCACCTGCCCTACATTCAAGGTTCTGCACGACTCCAGGGCAAGGAAGCGTGTGGGGGAAATGATTGCCGACCCCTCCCACCCTGGTCACTACCTTTTCCAAAAATGTATACATCGCATTCAGAAAGTATTTAGACACCTTGACTTTTCCCACATTTTGTTACGTTACAGCTTTTCAGAGACTTGTCCCAAAGCCACTCCTGCGTTGTCTTGGCTGTGAGCTTAGGATTGTTGTCCTGTTGGAAGGTGAACCTTTGCCCTAGTCTGAGGTCCTAAGCGCTCTGGAGCAGGTTTTCATCAAGGATCTCTCTGTACTTTGCTCCGCTTCACCGTAGGGATGGTGCCAGCTTTCCTCCTGACGTGACGCTTGGCGTTCAGGCCAAAGAATTCAATCTTGGTTTCATCAGACCAGAGAATCTTGTTTCTCATGGTCTGAAAGTCTTTAGGTTACTTTTGGCAAACTCCAAGCGGGCTGTCATGTGCCTTTTACTGAGGAGTGGCTTCCATCTGGTCACTCTACTATAAAGGCCTGATTGATGGAGTGCTGCAGAGATGGTTGTCCGTCTGGAAGGTTCTCCCATCTCCACAGAGGAACTCTAGAGCTCTGTAAGAGTGACCATCAGGTTCTTGGTCACCTCCCTGACCAAGGCCCTTTTCCCCCCAATTACTCAGTTTGGCCAGGTGGCCAGCTCTACGAAGAGTCGGTGGTTCCAAACATCCATTTAAGAATGATGGAGGCCACTGTGTTCTTGGGAACCTTCAACGCTGCAGAAATGTTTTGGTACCCTTCCCTAGATCTGTGCCTCGACACAATCCTGTCTTGGGGCTCTACGGACAATTCCTAAGACCTCATGGCTTGGTTTTTTGCTCTGACATGCATTGTGAACTGTGGGACCTTATATAAAACAGGTGTGTGCCTTTCCAAATAATGTAAATAAGGTCTGTTTTTTTATTTGTAATAAATTTGCTAAAAATGTATTTTCGCTTTGTCATTATGGGGGTATTGTGTGTAGCTTGATGAGGTAAAAAAAAAAATGTTTTTAATCCATTTTAGAATAAGGTTGTAACGTAAAAGAAATGTGGAAATTGTCACCAGGTCTGAATACTTTCCGAATGCACTGTACAAAAAATATAAAATGCAAGTGTTGGTCTCATGTTTCATGAGATGATATAAATAAAAATCACAGAAATGTTCCATATGCACAAAGCTTATTTCACTCACATTTTGTGCACAAATGTGTTTACATCCCTGTTCGTGAGCTTTTCTCCTTTGCCAAGATAAACCATCCACCTGACAGGTGTGGCATATCAAGAAGCTGATTTATCAGCATGATCATTACACAGGTGCACCTTGGTCAGGGGACAATAAAAGGCCACTCTAAAATGTGCAGTTTTGTCACACAACACAATGCCACAGATGTCTCAAGTTGAAGGAGCGTGCAATTGGCATGCTGACTGCAGGAATGTCTACCAGAATTTAAAGTTACATTTCTCTAACATATGCAGCCTCCAACATCGTTTTAGAGAAGTTGGCAGTTCATCCAACCAGCCGCAGACCACGTGTAACCACGCCAGCCCAGGACCTCCACATCCGGCTTCTTCACCTGCGGAATCGTCTGAGACCAGCCACCAGGTCAGCTGATGAAACCTTGGGGGTTTGCAGAACTGAAGAACTTCTTCACAAACTGTCAGAAACCGTCTCAGGGATACTCATTGTGTGTTCGTCGTCCTCACCAGGGTCATGACCTGACTGCAGTTCGGCGTCGTAACCGACTTCAGTGGGCAAATGCTCACCTTCGATGACCACTGGCACGCTGGAGAAATGTGCTGTTCACAAATTAATCCCGGTTTCAACTGTACCGGGCAGATAGCCGACAGCGTGTATGGCGTTGTGTGGGCGAGCGGTTTGCTGATGTCAACGTTGTGGACAGAGTGCCCCACGGTGGTGGTGGGGTTATGGTATGGGGCAGGCATAAGCTGCGGACAACGAATACTATTGCATTTTATCAATGGAAATTTGAATGCACAGAGATACCATGACGAGCTGAGACCCATTGTCGTGCCATTCATCCACCACCATCACCTCATGTTTTAGCATGATAATGCACGGCCCCATGTCAAAATTCCTGGTAGCTGAAAATGTCCCAGTTCTTCCACAGACCTGAATACTCAGACGTGTCACCCATTGAGCTTGTTTGGGATGCTGTGGATCGACGTGTACGACAGCGTGTTCCAGTTCCCGCCAAAATACAGCAACTTTGCACTGCCATTGAAGAGGAGCGGGACAACATTCCACAGGCCACAATCAACAGCCTGATCAACTCTATGCGAAGGAGATGTGTCGCGCTGCATGAGGCAAACGGTGGTCACAGGAGAGATACTGACTGGTTTTCTGAGCCACACCCCTACCTTTCTTTTAAGGTATCTGTGACCAACATATGCATATCTGCAGTGGCTGAGCTCCTACTATGGAAAAGCCAGAGAAAGCGAGATACCTTGAAGAGACCATGCTTCCTTCCTGCCCACAGACTTTCTCTCCCAACTTGACCACCTCCCTCAGACGACCACTCAAGCCATGAACTTTCTAATGACTGTCCATCATGTTGGTTTTTCTAAATGGCATGTATTGTTTTATTACTTTAAAGCGCTTAGATTTTTTTTAAATGTAATGAATAGCGCTATAAAAGTGTAATAATTGATTATTACTTTTGACCAGAACCCCATGGGCCCTGGTCAAAAGTAGCGCACTATATAGGGAACAGGGCCCTGGTCAAAAGTAGCGCACTATATAGGGAACAGGGCCCTGGTCAAAAGTAGCGCACTATATAGGGAACAGGGCCCTGGTCAAAAGTAGCGCACTATATAGGGAACAGGGGCCCTGGTCAAAAGTAGCGCACTATATAGGGAACAGGGCCCTGGTCAAAAGTAGCGCACTATATAGGGAACAGGGCCCTGGTCAAAAGTAGCGCACTATATAGGGAACAGGGCCCTGGTCAAAAGTAGCGCACTATATAGGGAACAGGGCTCTGGTCAAAAGTAGTGCACTATGTAGGGTGGAGGGAGCCATTTGGGACTCAGGGGGGGTACTCACCATGCGTGGGTGCTGCCTCTGGAGAGGGAGGAACTGGCTGAGAGGAGTAAGGTGAGGAGGCTGGTGGGGTGGTGGCCCCGGGGGGTTGGGGTGCAATATAAAATGTTCACTGGAGATCAGGGGTGGGAAAGCTTGGTAAGACACTGGCAAATGCTGCATTGTACAGGCTTGGATGAGCTAGAAAAATAGAGGAAAAAACAGACACACTGTTAATAACAAGAACGGTAGTAATAAACAGTGGTTAACCATACAGAACAACACTGGCAGGGCCGTCCTCAAGAAACCAATTCTACATCAGTCAAAGCAGTAAGAAAATAATCATCTATGGATTATAAGCAATCTATGAATTTCTTATTACATTTTATTTAACCTTTATTTAACTAGGCAAGTCAGTTAAGAACAAATTCTTATTTACAGTGACGGCCTAGGAACAGTGGGTTAACTGCCTTGTTCAGGGGAAGAACGACTGATTTTTACCTTGTCGGCTCTATGGGTATTACCAGCCAAATATGGCCAATCCTTACTCTACACAAACACCTGGGCAGGAGGGAATATGTCCACAGCTCAGATGCAATGATGTCAAAAGTATTTGCAAAGATTGTGCTGCTAAACAGCATAAGAAAGAAGCAGTGTTGGTAGGGGTGCTACATCAACAGTGAACACAACTGAAGTGGTATGGTGTGTTGTTGGTAGCGGTGTATTAACAGTGGGTACAGTGCGTAGGAAGCGGTGTGTTAACAGTGGGTATGGTGCGTAGGAAGCGGTGTGTTAACAGTGGGTATGGTGCGTAGGAAGCGGTGTATTAACAGTGGGTATGGTGCGTAGGAAGCAGTGGGTTGTGTTAACAGTGCTTATGGTGCGTAGGAAGCGGTGTATTAACAGTGGGTATGGTGCGTAGGAAGCGGTGGGTTGTTAACAGTGAGTATGGTGCGTAGGAAGCGGTGTGTTAACAGTCGGTATGGTGCGTAGGAAGTGGTGTATTAACAGTGGGTGTTGCGTCAAGACAGGTATTCATATTCAAGGCATTCACATTTTCAATTGATTTCAAAGATAAAACACCAGCAGGGGGCGAAAGAGTGTATGCACTGTGGAACCCATCATTAGCTTGTGTTTCCCTGGGGAACATATATACTGGTGCACCTTTGTGATAGCAGGTGGTGAAATGTTTGGTGAAAAAGCATTTCACTGGAAGTCCTTCATGGAAGAGGAGACTCTCATTCATACACATTCAGCTCATTTAGGATTCTGGACACTCAACCAGTAGGCACATGGACATTGTTGTCAGTTAGGTGTTTATTTGTGTTGAGAATTGAGACCAAGTGTCTAATTTAGTATATAGTATATAATTTAGATGACTACATTGAGATTATATATTTCATTTGAAATGACCTTACTTGAAGTAATGTATATTTATTTTTGTGTTTTGCCTTTGAAGGTTATCAACCTAACTAATTAACTAAAAAACGAACAAACTAACTGACTAAATAAATAAAAGAAGTCAGAAGAAAATTGAGTTGTCCCTTGCGTCCTTCAGTCCTTAAAGAGGCCTTTTTCAAGTTTGGGCAAAGAGCTGCGGTGTGAACCATACACAACTTGACAGTGGGTATGGCGCGTAGGGAGCGGTGTATTAACAGTGGGTATGGCGCGTAGGGAGCGGTGTATTAACAGTGGGTATGGCGCGTAGGGAGCGGTGTATTAACAGTGGGTATGGCGCGTAGGGAGCGGTGTATTAACAGTGGGTATGGCGCGTAGGGAGCGGTGTATTAACAGTGCGTAGGGAGCGGTGTATTAACAGTGGGTATGGCGCGTAGGGAGCGGTGTATTAACAGTGGGTATGGCGCGTAGGGAGCGGTGTGTTAACAGTGGGTATGGCGCGTAGGGAGCAGTGTGTTAACCGTGGGTATGGCGCGTAGGGAGCAGTGTGTTAACAGTGGGTATGGCGTGTAGGAAGCGGTGTGTTAACAGTGGGTATGGCGTGTAGGAAGCGGTGTGTTAACAGTGGGTATGGCGCGTAGGAAGCGGTGTGTTAACAGTGGGTATGGCGCGTAGGAAGCGGTGTGTTAACAGTGGGTATGGCGCGTAGGAAGCGGTGTGTTAACAGTGGGTATGGTGCGTTGCTGACATGGACGTCACTGACATTCCAGCTCTTCCTTTTCAAACTCACAGGAGGAGGAAGGCAGCAGAGCAGAGAGAGCTGTCCGCTGAACATTACCGAGCATGCTGGGAGCTGCTGACTGTTGCACCCTGGGAGAGGTTGCCCGGTGTGGATGGGGAAACCGTGCGTTGTCACCGTGGTAACGGTGTAAGAGATTGGAACGGATTCCTGGTGCATCTTGGTACAGGAGAGAAAACAGTAATTCAGAGAATTTTCAAAACAACTTCGAAACTCTTAATTTTGAAGACTGTTCTGCGTATCATATTCACATAGGTTCTTTCTCCAAAACTCACGGTACCATAGAACCTAATAGACGGCATAAATACCCCACATCTAGCCCAGATCTTAAACCAGTGTGAATTTCAATTAGCTAGACTACAACATACACTGTCATAGTAATGAAAGGGAACCAGGGCCCCATCTGGACATCACCTTTTATCTTCTGTCCCCACTACTACAGCAGTGTGTACCTACGTACCTGGTCGTTTAGCTCCACCATGATGGGGGTCTGTTGATGCTGAGGTGGGTGTGCAGCAGGGTGAAGCATGCGCGGCGGTGCACTGGTATGGCTGTACTGTCTGGCCTCATCTAAAAGAACCTGCTGATGTTGCTGGGAGAAGAGAGGGTGGTGGAAGTTCTCATCCTGGAGCAAGGCGTTGTGCAGTACTACCAGTCGGTCTCGACTCCCCCACTGTCGTCTCACTGGCGGGCTGCAGGAACATCAAGTAAGCACATCATGAAACATCAGGCATACCATGCATTTAAAAAAGGGTATGAAATTCTGTTTAGGGTATACTTAGATTGCCTTTAAAGTAATGTGTTTTTTTTTACATAAAAAATGTTATGAACATTACAAGTTAGAGAAGGTCAGTGGGAAAAAGGTACTTAAACAACAGCTAGAATCCAAAAGATATGGTGGTAGCCTTATTGTAAGCATACCATGAAACATCAAGGATACCATGCATGGACAATTAACATGATCAGTTTAGGATATACAGTTGAAGTCGGAAGTTTACGTACACCTAAGCCAAATACATTTAAACTCAGTTTTTCCACAACTCCTGACATTTAATCCTAGTAAGAATTCCCTGTCTTTGGTCAGTTAGGATCACCACTTTATTTTAAGAATGTTTAATGTCAGAATAATAGTAGAGAGAATTATTTATTTCAGCTTTTATTTCTTTCATCACATTCCCAGTGGGTCAGAAGTTTACAAACACTCAATTAGTTTTTGGTAGCATTGCCTTTAAATTCTTTAACTTGGGTCAAATGTTTCAGGTAGCCTTCCACAAGCTTCCCACAATAAGTTGGGTGAATTTTGGCCCATTTCTCCTGACAGAGCTGGTGTAACTAAGTGAGGTTTGTAGAACTCCTTGCTCACACACGCTTTTTCAGTTCTGCCCACATTTTCTATGGGATTGAGGTCAGGGCTTTGTGATGGCCACTCGAATACCTTAACTTTGTTGTCCTTAAGCCATTTTGCCACAACTTTGGAAGTATGCTTGGGGTCAGTGTCCATTTGGAAGACCCATTTGCGACCAAGATTTAACTTCCTGACTGATGTCTTGAGATGTTGCTTCAATATATCCACATCATTTTCTTTCCTCATGATGCCATTTATTTTGTGAAGTGCACCAGTACCTCCTGCAGCAAAGCACCCCCACAGCATGCTTTTCTCCTAAAAGTACGATCTGTTTAAAGGCACAGTCAACATAGTGTATGTAAACTTCTGACCCACTGGAATTTTGATACAGTGAATTATAAGTGAAATAATCTGTAAACAATTGTTGGAGAAATTACTTGTGTCATGCACAAAGTAGATGTCCTAACCAACATGCCAAAACCATAGTTTGTTAACAAGAAATTTTTGAAAAATGAGTTTTCATGACTCCAACCTAAACTTCCGACTTCAAATGTACTTAGACAATTGTCATTATTTTTTGATACAAACACTTTTTTTCATGTAAACTGGGAAAATAGTGTATCAAATACATTCAAATAAGTGTTGTCTGGGCATTTGGTCATTGAATACAGCACAAATGATTCCTAAACTGTATGGAGTAGACCAGAACACACTATACAGGAAACATCAGGATGGATAGCCCGTCATCGCATGATGACAGTTGACTTAAAAAAAAAAAAAAAGGTCTCTGCTTCCCAAATGGCAACCTATTCCCTTTATAGTGCACTACTTTTGACCAGGGCCTATAGGGTAGTGTACTATATAGGGAATACAGTGTCATTTGGAACACATCCAAGTACTAAGGGAGTACCTATTCACCTTCTCCTGAGGTGCACTGGGGTGTTGCAAGGCTCTCCTAGGAACCTCCTTTGGTTCAAGGGGGCTGTCGGTGGCCACCTATTCACTGCTATGTCCCATGGTCGCATTGGTGACGTCGTGGGGACCCAACGAAAAGGAGACCAGGGGTGCTGGAGGCACTTGTGGCTATTAAACTCTGTCTTTACCCTGAAAATAAAACACCATTAAAACTCCCTAACCACACTCACTAGCACCATACGGCACAATTTTCACTATATAGTACACTACCCTACAGGCCCTGGTCAAAAGTTATTGTTGTCTATCAACAATGAAAAGCCAGACAGGTCTAACAATCTAGATTGAATATTACTGAGGATAATAGCAGACGATATTGCCACTCCTATTTGCCACATCTTCTATTTAAGCCTACTAGAAAGTGTGTTCCCTCAAGCCTGGAGGGAAGCTAAAGTCATTCCACTACCCAAGAATGGTAAAGTCCCCTTTACTGGCTCAAATAGCCAACCAATCAGCCTCTTAACAACCCTTAGTAAACGTCTGGGAAAAAAATGTATGTTTGACCACATACAATGCCATTTTACAGTAAACAAACAGACTTTCAGCACACTTATAGGGAAGGACACTCAACAAGCACAGCACTTACACAAATTACTGATGATTGGCTGAGAGAAATTGATGATAAAATGATTGTGGGGGCTGTCTTGTTAGACTTCAGTGCAACGTTTGACATTATCGATCATAGTCTACTGCTGGAAAAACTTTTGTTTTATGGCTTTACACCCCCTGCTATATTGTGGATTAGGTTAGACAAGTAACAGAACACAGAAGATGTTCTTTAATTGAAGCCTATCAAATATAATCCAGTTAGAATCAGGAATTCCCCAGGGTAGCCGTTTAGGCCCCTTGCTTTTTACATTTTTTACTAACGACATGCCACTGACTGAGTAAAGCCAGAGTGTCTATGTATGCGGATGACTCAACACTATACACGTCAGCTACTACAGCGACTGAAATGACTGCAACACTTAAGAAACACTCAACAAAGAGCTGCAGTTAGTTTCAGAGTGGGTGGCAAGGAATAAGTTAGCCCTAAGTATTTCTAAAACTAAAAGCATTGTATTTGGAACAAAACACTCACTAAACCCTAAACCTCAACTAAATCTTGTAATAAATAATGTGGAAATTGAGCTAGTTGAGATGACTAAACTGCTTGGAGTAACACTAGATTGTAAACGGTCATGGTCAAAACATATTGATGCAGTAGTAGCTAAGATGGGGAGAAGTCTGTCTATAATAAAGCGATGCTCTGCCTTGTTAACAACACACTGTCAACAAGGCAGGTCCTACAGGCCCTAGTTTTTTCGACTGAACAGTAGTCCAGGTGCGTGTGGTCAGGTGCCACAAAAGAGGACTCAGGAAAATTGCAATTGGATCAGAACAAGGAAGCACGGCTGGCCCTTGGACATACACAGAGAGCTAATATTAATAATATGCATGTCAATCTCTCCTGGCTCAAAGTGGAGGAGAGATTGACTTCATCACTATTTGTATTTATGAGAGGTATTGACATGTTGAATGCACCAAGCTGTCTGTCTAAACTACTGGCACACAGCTCGGACACCCATGCATACCTAACAAGACATGCCACCAGAGGTCTCTTCACAGTCCCCAAGTCCAGAACAGACTATGGGAGGCACATAGAGCCATGACTACATGTAACTCTATTCCACATCAAGTAACTGACGCAAGTAGTAAAATTTGATTTAAAAAAACAGCTAAAAACACACCTTATGAAACAGCAGGGACTGTGAAGCAACACAAACATTGGCACAGACACATGCATGCACACCCACACACACACAGAATAACATATGCACTATACATACACATGGATTTAGTACTGTAGATATGTGGTAGGGGTCTGAGGGCACACAGTGTGTTGTGACATCTGTGAATGTATTTTAAATGTTTTAAAATTGTATAAACTACCTTAAATTTTGCTGGACCCCAGGAAGAGCAGCTACTGCTTTGGCAGCAGCTAATGGTGAGCCATAAAAAATACAAATACTAGCCTGGATATTCAAAACTGAGAGTGATTTGAAATGTATTAACATACACTATACAGTGCATTTTAAGTATTCAGACCTCTTGACTTTTTCCACTTTGTTACGTTACAGCCTTATTCTGAAATTGATTGAATTGTTGTTGTTTTTTTTTTTTTTTACACACACACACACACACACACACACACACACACACACACACACACACACACACACACACACACACACACAATACCCCATGATGACAAAGCAAACATTTTTGAAAATGTATATAAAAAAATACTGAAATAATCACATTTACATAGGTATTCAGACCCTTTACTCAGTACTTTGTTGAAGCACATTTGGCAGCAATTACAGCCTAGAATCTTTTTGGGTATGACGCTACAAGCTTGGCACACCTGTATTTGGGGAGTTTCTCCCATTCTTCTCTGCAGGTCCTCTCAATACGCAGTCAGGTTGGATGGGGAGCGTCGCTGCACAGCTATTTTCAGGTCTCTCCAGAGACGTTCTTTGCTCTGTTCATCTTTCCCCTGAATAGTCTCCCAGTCCCTACCACTGAAAAACATCCCCACAGCATGATGCTGCTACCACCATTATACATCGTTGGGATGGTGCCAGGTTTCCTCCTGAAGTGACGCTTGGCATTCAGGCTAAAGAGTTCAATCTTGGTTTCATCAGACCAGAGAATCTTGTTTCTCATGGTCTGAGAGTACTTTAGGTGCCTTTTGGCAAACTCCAAGAGGGTTGTCATGTGCCTTTTACTGAGGAGTGGCTTCCGTCAAGCCACTCTACCATAAAGGCCTGATTGGTGGAGTGCTGCAGAGATGGGAGAACCTTCCAGAAGGACAACCATCTTCACAGAGGAACTCTGGAGCTCTATCAGAGTGACCATTGGGTTCTTGGTCTTGGTCAGGGAGGTGACTATCTAGGAAGATCTGTGCCTCAACACAATCCTGTCTCGGAACGCTACGGACAATTCCGTCGACCTCATGGCTTGATTTTTACTCTGACATGCACTGTCAATTTTGGGAACTAATATAGACAGGTGTGTGCCTTTCCAAATCAATTTAATTTAGCACAGGTGGACTCCAATCAAGTTGTAGAAACATCAAGGATGATCAATGGAAACAGGATGCACCTGAGCTCAATTTGAGTCGCATAGCAAAGGGTCTGAATACTTATGTAAATAAGGTATCTGTTTATTTTTTAAATACACTTGCAAAATTTTGGGGGGGAAAACCTGTTTTCACTTCGTCATAATGGGTGTGTGTAGATTGAGGAATTTTGAATTAATCCATTTCAGAATAAAGCTGTAATGTAACAAAATGTGGAAAAGGGTAAGGGGTCTGAATACAGGTAGCCTAGTGGTTAGAACGTTGAACTAGTAACCCGAAAGGTTGCTAGATCGAATCCCCGAGCTGACAAGGTAAACATCTGTCGTTCTGCCCCTGAACAAGGCAGTAAACCCACTGTTCCCCGGTAGGCCGTCATTGTAAATAAGAATTTGTTCTTAACTGACTTGCTTAGTTAAATAAAAAAATCTACACACAAAAGTATGTGGACACGCCTTCAAATTAGTGGATTTGGCTATTTTAGCCAGGACAGGTGTATAAAATCGAGCACACAACCACGCAATCTCCATAGACAAACATTGACAGTAGAATGGCCTTACTGAAGAGCTCAGTGACTTTCAACGTGGCACCGTCATAGGATGCCACCTTTCCAACAGTCAGTTTGTCAAATTTCTCCCCTGCTAGACCGGCCCGGTCAACTGCAAGTACTGATATTATGAAGTGGAAACGTCTAGGAGCAACAACGGCTCAGCCGCCAAGTGGCAGGCCACACAAGCTAACAGAACAGTACCGCCGAGTGCTGAAGCACATAACAATCGTCTGTCCTCAGTTCCAACACTCACTACTGAGTTCCAAAATGCCTCTGAAAACAATGTCAGCACAATAACAGTTTGTCAGGAGCTTCATGAAATGGGTTTCCATGGCTGAGCAGCCACACACAAGCCTAATATCACCATGCACAATGCCAAGCGTCAGCTGGAGTGGTGTAATGCTCGCTGCCATTGGACTCTGGAGCAGTGGAATCGTGTTCTCTGGAGTGATGAATCACGCTTCACCATCTGGCAGTCCGACGGACGAATC